>NW_020944351.1:1915699-2173765 GCF_900497805.2 Vombatus ursinus | reverse complement strand
CACACACACACACACACACACACACACACACACACACACACACACACCTCTCTTCTGTTGTGTAGGGGGTGACTGGATTTGTGAGGACTTTGCCATGAGAGCCCAAGCTTGGCAGGTCCTATCAAGCTGTGCATGGCCAGAGATGGTCTTTTTTCTAAGGACTAACTTCGTTAAGTGAGGAGGCTAATGATGTTATGGCCATGACTACTCATAATGCCTGACTACTAGAGTGCAGAAGGGTTTCAATCTACATTGGGATGAGAACCTCTACTTAGATGAAATCGGATCTTTCCCATCATAAAGCAAGAAGAAGTA
This sequence comes from Vombatus ursinus, assembly GCF_900497805.2. Classification (NCBI taxonomy): domain Eukaryota; kingdom Metazoa; phylum Chordata; class Mammalia; order Diprotodontia; family Vombatidae; genus Vombatus; species Vombatus ursinus. Next base: position 2,173,450 of record NW_020944351.1, on the reverse strand, counting down.
AAGGTGTGAGCCTTCATGTCCAAGCACTCCTAGCAGTGTCCAAAAGGAAGAATCACTTAGAATCAAGGAGCAGGAAGGGGACATCTAGACAAGCTAGCGAGTCTATAGTTCAACCCCTTTGTTTTATAGATGGCGAAAGTAAGACCCCTATGAAGAGAAAGGAGCTCATAGCATGAGATCATAGAAATCTGTCTCTAAAGAACTTCAAAGGTCATCTGGTCCAGTGGTGTTGAACTCAAATAGAAATGGGACCACTAAACCAAACATAAGGATCCCTGAAGCTGCATGTTATAAGGATCCTTGTGGGCTGTATATTGACTTAGAAAACTATATGTTAACATTATTATATATATTATCTTGTATTTACATTTATTTTGTTAACTATTTCCCAATTACACTTTAATCTCGGGGCAGTGAGAATATGGCAGGCCCCTGTGGGTCTGATCGATACCTCTCATCTGGTCTACCCCTCCCATTTTCCAGTCAAGGGAACTAGAACCCAGAGAGAGGAAGTCACTTAGCCAAGGTCATACAGTTAACAAGTCTCAAAGCTGGAACTTGAACCTGAGTCTTCTGATCCAATGCTCTTCCCCACGCTAATACACCGGAGACGTGGGGAACACTGACCCTTCTGCTAAAATCTGTAAGATCATGGAATTGAACCCCCTAATTTGCCACTCCTTCATATTGAACCCCTCCCAGCCTTGCTGAACCCACTTTGGGTGTTCCCCACCCACTGCACCTGTGCATAGTAAATGGTTGGGTCAATTCTATAAGAGAAAGGGTGCATTCCTAAGTTCCGGTGGCTTTTACTCAAGTCACAATTCTAACTCCCTTGCTCCAGCTTTCATTTGGTGGCATGAGGATAATTGATACATCCTGAAATAGCAACTATATTTAAGTACTACCCTGGCATTTCAGCCGTTAACATCGTGTGTTTGCATGTTTTCTGCACGAGGCAGGAAAACGTACAGTGTAATGATGGGGAAAGAAGTGTGCAGGCATTCAGGCAGTCCTGACCCTGGCTTAGCACAGCCATCTGGAAGCTTCCAGCCTGCCCTTCACCCTCTGGGGCCAAACTGGACCCATACAAACAAGCCACTGGAATGGCACCCACTTAGCCCCACACTGAGTCACCCACATAGGCCCACACACTTATGTCATAAAAAATGGGAAGCAAACGGGTTCATTTGCTTGAACTGGCTGCATGCCACATGGAGGCCAGCAGGCCAGGCCAAAGGGTAGAAGTGTGGATGTAGCAGCTGCAGTTGGCCATCTCTCCCCACAAGACCTGGTGGTGTAATTTGCTTGTGGCATGGCTGTGAGTCATGAACCGTTGCAGTCTCTGAAGAATTAAAATGAATATAAGCCAGAGGGAGAGGTAGCATGGTGTAGTGGCTAGAGGGCTAGCTTTGGAGTCACAAAGACACCTTGGGTCAGTCCTCTTGGGTGGACACAGGCAAGTCCTACGGGATAGACAAGTTTGGATGAATTATACTCTACATTGTTGGAGGGAGTACTCATACCTACAAGATCCCAGAACCACCAGAGTATTTTAGTACAACCTTGGACAGATCACATCACCTTACTGAACTTCAATCTAGAAAACAGGCATAATACTCAAACTACCTACCTGATGGGGCTGTTGGGAGGAAGATATTTTGTAAACAAGTAAGCACTACACCTAAATATGTCCTTGTACCATTATTTGAGGGGTGGGTGGATGGCAAGATGGAGTGAGCATTTGTCTTTAGGCTTGTTGGGAAGATAGTTCATCTGTCACTTAGGAAGGAACATTCATTAACCTCCCTCTAGCTCCATTTGTATTCAAGTGAAAAGAGGCAGCCATGACGTGGTATACTGGCCTTGGAGTCAAGAAGATCTGGGTTCAAGTCCTTCCTTTGACACATATTGGTTGTGTGATACTGAGCAAGTCAGTCATTTAAGTGACTTCTAAGCACCTTTCAATGCTCTAGAGCAGGGCTTATACTTTTTCCACTCATGACCCCTTCAGCTCTTCTTAAACTATGGGTTGCAACCCCATTTGGGGTGGCGACTCACAGTTTAAGAAGTACTGCTCTAGACAACTCTTTAAGATTATGATTTGTCAATATGCATCAGTGAAGGGATTGTTCCATACTGGGAATTATATTCACAGGCCTGATCCCCTTCACTCACTCAAAAAGAGAAAATAAAATCCCAAACACTCATCATTTTTTGTTTACGATAGAGAGCACTGACATGAACTTAGTTCTCTTTGCCTTAAGTCTCAATTATCTAAGGTCACAGGGTGTCCAAGTTAGAAGGAATTGTAGAGGTCATCTAGTCTTAGAAATTTAAAGATGCATGATGGAAAATGCTATCCATATCCAGAGAAAGAACTATGGAGTTTGAATGCAGATCGAAGCATACTATTTGCTTTTTACTTCTTCTGTTTTGTTTTGTTTCTTCTTTCTTGTGGTTCCTCCTATTGGTTCTAATTCTTCCTTACAACATGACTAATGTGAAAACATGTTTAATAGGAATGTATATGTAGAGCCTATATCAGATTGCACACCATCTTGGGGAGGGAGGGGGAGAAAAATTTAAAACTCAAAAGCTTAAGGAAGTGATTGTTGACAACTAAAAATAAATTAATAATAAAAAAATTTAGAGATGGAAAGGCATAGTCAAATTTCGAGCTAGAGTGAACTCTGGTGACCATCTAGCCTAACCCTCTAATCTTCCAGATGAAGAAAGTGATCCCTGCTCACTGGACCCTCTACCTCAAGTCTCTGCTCACTCCAGTCCATCCTCCACTCAGCTGTCAAACTGATCTTAAAGTGCAGGCCTGACCATGTCACTTCCCTACTCAGTAAATTCCAGTGAATGCCTGTTACCTCCAGGATCAAACAGAAAATCCTATTGGTCTTTGAAAGCCCTTTATAACCTGGCCCCTTCCTATCTTTCCAGTCTTCTTCCACTTTACTCTCCTCTCTGTACTCTGCAATCCAGTGATCATTCCCTACCTGGCTGCTCTCCTGAACTTCATGATTACCAGATACCTGCCATTCTGCAAGACAAAATCAACTCTGAAACTCACCCATCCTCAGATTATTTCTTACCCTGGCTGCAGGACTTTGAGTACCATCCCTGCCTTTTTAGCTTAGGTGACACAGTGGATCAAGCAGTGGAATTGGAATCGGGAAGACTCATCTTCCTGAGTTCAAATCTGGCTTCAGACACTTCCTATCTGTGTGACCCTGGGCAAGTCACTCCATCCTGTTTGCCTCAGTTCCTTATCTGTCAAATGAGCTGAAGAAGGAAATGGCAAACCACTCCAGTATCTCTGCTAAGAAAACCCCAAATGGGGTCACAAAAATTTGGACACAACTGAAACAACTGAATAGCATTAGTGATGCTATTTTGCCTTTATCCACCATTTTGTGAAGTTAAGTCTTAAAGTCATCTGAGTTTGGAGAAGTTACAAGATTATGCCCCCCAAGAGTTATCCAACTTAAAGAATGTCACAAAACAACCTCCTTTTCCTTCTCTCCTCAGTGTCTTCTGATTGTCTTCCAATCCCCTCCAGCCAACCCTCACCTCATTATCTCCCGATCCCCTCCTCCAGTAAGAAACCAGGTATCTTAACCTTTTCATCTTGTTTTTTATTCCCTCCAAACTGTATATTAACTGGGTATAAAGAACAAAATTCTGGGTTCTTGACTACCAAGAGCCTTAAGCCTGGTTTGTTTTACAACTGCACATATTACAAAATAAATTATTTGTCTGGATGATACTCTCTTTCTTTATTTCAGATGTGAAAGCTCCCCCATTAGATAGTAAGCTCTTTGAGGACAGGGACTGTCTTATGCCTTTCTTTGTATTAGCTCAATGCCTGGCACATAGTAGGTTTTTCATAAACATTTACTAACTCTGCCTCTGATTCAATAACCGTGGCCTGGCTGTTCTGTGTTCAAGACACTCCATCTCCCCACTCAGGGCATTTTCACTAGCTGTTCCCCATATCTGGAATTCTCTTACTCATCTCTACCTCCTGGCTTCATTCAAGTCTCACCTTCTACAGGAAGCCTTTCCCAGGCCTCCTTCATCTTTATGGCTTCCCACTGAGATTTATTGCCACTTTTATCCAACTTGTATATAGGTTGTTTGTACATTCTCCTCCATTAGACTAAGATCTTGACAGCAGGGACTGCTCTCACCCCAGTGCACAGTTCCTGGCACTTAGGAGCTTAATAAATGCCTCAGTTGACTGATTGAAACAATGAGCTCAAGATAAATGACAGCTGAAATTGGAACTGAGGGCCTCAAACTCCACACACTGCCTTGCCATGGAATTCCCTGCATAGCACACCTGGCAAGTGGTCACTCCACTGGAAGACCTCTTGGGAAAGAGAACTCATTACCTTCCCAGGAAACTCATTCCACTTTTGAATAGCTAATTGTTGGGAAGTATTTATTGACATCAAATTGAAACTTCTGTCCTTTAGGTATGAGATAAGCATCTTCCACATGATCACTCTTCAAGTACCTGAAGACAGTTCCTACTTCCCCCTCCCCTACCTCCCCCCAAATATTTTCTTTTCTAGGATAAATATGCCTAATCCCTATAACCAGTCCTCATATGGCATGACCTCAAGGTGCATCACCAACCTGATCAATTTAATCTGGAAATCCTCTTGCTTATCTGTTTTCTTCTTAAAATGTGTCACTCAGAATGTAACACAACACTCCAAGTGTGGTCTGAAAAGGACAGAAGACAGTCCTCAATTCTGGACACTAGGCTTCTGTAACCAGCCCAAGATTATTTTGGCTTTCTTGGCTGCCACATTACCCTACTGATTGACACTGGCCTTAGAGTCCACTGGAACTCTCAGAATATTTTCCCATGGAGCATCTACCTCATCCTCTTGGGAAGGTGACTTTTTTTAATCTAAGTGTAGCACTTCACATTTATTCCTATTGAATTCAATCTTATTAGATGGGACCCAGTTCTAGCCCATCAATATGGTTCTGGGCACACCTGCCTTCCCACACACATGCCCCAAAATTGACATGTTAGAAGGGGGCCACTGGGAAATGGCACCCAAAACCAAGGGGGTGCCTTTACTGGTGAGCTCTCTGATTGGAGGAACTCTTTCGTTTTGTCCCCAAACCCAATACAGTGACTGGAATATAGTAGGTACTTAATGTTTGTTGACTGTGATAGCAGAATCTTGAGTGTTATGGATGGTTGGTAGAGGGGATAGAGGAAACTATGGCACAGACCACTAGATTGGGAGTCGGGAAGTCTGTATTCTAGTCTGAAGTCTACCACTGACTAGCTCTTTAGCCTGGGCAAGTCTCTTTCCCTCTCCTGTGAAATGAGAACATTGGGTTAGCTGGTGTCTAAAGTTCAGACATTCTCTGATCTAAGGTTTCTTCCTGTTCTTACATTCTACATTTTCTCTCAGGGCAGGGGGCCTTTCCTAGTGCCCCTCATATCACACTGCATGGGGTAAACCTCATCTTCAAGTTTCAAATTCCATACTTCAGATGAGCCAGGCCTTTCTTCCCTTTGAAGGTCAAACTTTCAAGTTGATGGAAGTATGGAACAAAGTAAAAATAAACTTAACTGTGAAGCAAATTGTAGGCCAAGGAGGGATATGACCAACATCTCCTGGCCCAAATCTTCTCCTGGGAGCAGCAGGAAGTTGAAATGTTTCTGGCTTTTTGGTGAGTAGGATTTTCTTTTCATTTGGTTTGCGTGACCAAAAGCATTTAATAAAAATGTTCCCTGTTCTCTTCAAAAGCAAAACAAAACAAACCCAAAGGACGGCAACCTATGTGAGCAATGTTCTAGGATCAGGCCCAAATGGACCTACCCTGAAACCCAGCGGGGGAAGGGAATGAGCCAGATTCCACAGTGCGGGCAACACCTAAAGGAGCCATGCTGATAAAGAGGAGCCCTTAAAGTGCCAACCTGATTAACCACATGCATGCTCCATAGGCACATGGAATCATTCCAAATACATAAATGCAAGAGGGGTCCCAACTGCCAAACATAGCAGCAGACCCTCCTGAGTTAAAGATGATCAGGGCATCGCACAAAGTCCAATCTTTCACTAGACCTATCCTGTTAGAGCACCACTGAAGTATTCAAGACTTAATGATTATTTTGAAAGTAAATAGCTTGTACGAATGCTAAATTCATGGGCAACAAAACCAGAATGGTTCTTGCCTCTCCACCTGAAACTCTAAGATTAAAGGCAATAAAATATAGTATTTGATCCCCTTGATATAAACCATGGGAACAAGGCAAGATTCCTAATGGTTGCAATGGTGAAGCTCAAGAAACGCCCAAGTTTCCCTCTTGTCTCTAGGATAAGCTCCAAATCCCTTCATACGCCGGCTCGAGCCAACCTTTCCTGGTCTTCCATCTGAGCTGGCCACACACAATAGTGTATCTTCCTCATCTGTGCCTTTGGCCAGGCTGTTCCCTGTTCCTGGAATGTATTCTTCCCTCCATTCTTTCAGAGCTTAGCTCAAGCACCTTTCTTATAGCAAGTCTATTTTGACCTGCCCAGGTCTCACTGCTTCCCTCCCACAAATTACTTTGAATATATTTTGGATTTCATTTTCTATGTACATGTTGTTCCCCACCCCCCAACTTTAATGGAAGGGCCTTGAGAGCACGGACTGTTTTCAATTTTTGTCTGTGTTATCTCCAGTACCTAGCATAGTGCTTGGGGTTACTTAATAAACACTCTGGAATTAAAACATAATGACAGTTACGTGAATACCTCTCTATATGTTAAGATGAAAGCTTGGCAAGTCATGTGACTGGATTTTTTTTAAAAAGTCTGCTCTGATTCCTAGATTCTGATTTTTGAAAGACTAAAAGCCCACCCCATATTTTTGGAAAATTTCTCTACTCAATTCAAAATTGAGTTTTGCAGGACTTGGCTTTTTGACAATTTTCAGAGCTGGTGATTAGATTTTCAGTGTCCTCGATTTAGAGCTGAAATGGACCTTTGAGGACGTCTAGGCCCATTGTGGTGCATCAAAGACTTTTTATGTGTTTAGAAGGGCAGTGATGACAGAGTTGAAAGAGAACTGGTTCTGGCTCCTGGGGGGTTGCTAGCTCACAGTGTGATCTGGGCCATGCAGCCCCATTACTTCTCTGAACCTCAGTTTTCTTCTCTGTAAAATGGGAGCAAAAAGAGCAGCTGTGACTAGTATATATGCTATCATGAGCTTCAAGGGAGATAATGGAAAGGAAGTACTTCAAAGCCATAAAGCTTATAGACATATCTACTGGCACTAGTCAACACATTACTCAGACCACAGCCACTGAGTCAAGTGCTTTGGTCATTATTTTTACGGGGTATTAAAAACCACCCTTTCTATCCTTCCTTCTCTCTTCCAGGTTTTTAAGGCACATGAGTGGTATTACAGGTGAGCTATTCTGTGGATATGTGGAAGTGTATTTTAACCTTCTTTTCAGTTTCTTTAGAAATATTAAGAAGTAATATTTCTCTAGTCTAAGCCCTTTCCAGGCCCTCCCCAACCCTACCCCACAAAGTTGGGTTGGGTCAAGAACAAAAAGTCTTTCTTAAGGAAATGGATTTATGGTAGAAACTTGACTTTGAACAGAGAATCCATGGTCTGATTGAGATCATTGCCTTCTGTATCCCATGAAGTGAATGGGCTATTGACCTTTCTAAGGGCAGTCTCCTCTTTCCTAGTCCTGGGAAGGGATGGCACTATCATCTACCCTTCTCCATTCAGAAAGGATGATACTGATATTGATCTCATGAAGGAGACTCTTTTCAAATCCTTGAAGGAAAGTGGTCCAGGAAAGAACTGAGTAGTGAGTATTCTAGAATATTAACCCCAAACTGTATTATAACATATGATCTTTTCCTTGTTCAAAGTTCCTATAAATGCTACCTCAAATCATCTCGGGGTAGAGAGGGATGTCCAACACCAGTATGAACATTTCTCTCTCAAGGCACCTGGATTCAGAATAGTCAAATTAAGTAAAGATTGTGTTGGCAGACTTGTGCCTAAAAAGCAGAGTACAATATTAACAGTTTTTCTTAGATAGACTGAATGAAATCAGTATTGCTTCCCTGGGATTTGAGGGAGGCAGTATAGGGTAGTTGAAAGCTCACTGTAGCTCGTCCTCCTTCTTCCTCTTTGGACTGCCTTTCTCTTCTCATGCTGCTGCAGCCTCTGCTACCAGTCAGAGTGCCACACTAGCCCCCTTCGTCATGGACGATCACCATAAGCCGACCAACCAAAGCTGCAGGCACTGAAGGACACCAGCTCCATCCAGGCCACTGCTGCAGCCTACTCGGGCCACCCCATGTCATGCTGCAGTGCAGCAGAGATCATGGCAGTCCTCTTCTTCCACACCATGAAGTACAAACCGCCAGACCCCAGAGACTCCAGCAATGACTATTTTGTGGTCTCCAAGGGTCATGTGGCTCCCATCCTCTATGCAGGCTGGGCTGAGACATGCTTCCTGCCAGAGACCTAGCTGGTGAACTTGAGGAAGATCAGCTCTATTCTAGACAGCCACCCAGTTCATAGTTATGGTTACTGGCTCCCCGGGTCAAGGGCTTGGAGCAGCTCATGGAATTTGCCTACACAGGCAAATACTTCAACAAAGCCAGCTACCCTGTCTATTGCATGCTGAAGGCTCATTGTGGAAATCCATGGCCTCTGTGGGATTCTACAAGTTGGATAACCTGGTTGTCATCCTCAACATTAATTGGCTGGGCCAGAGCATCCCTGTCACACTGCAATACCAAGTGGAAGTGTACCAGAAATGATGTGAATCCTTTGGGTGGAATGCAATCATGGTAGATGGAGACAGTGTGGAGGAACTCTGCAAGGCCTTCAACCACAGCAAGCATCAGCCACTGGCTATCATTGCAAAGATGTATAAAGGCAAAGGAATCTCAAGTATGGAAAATAAGGAATCTAGCCACAGGAAGCCCCTTTCCAAAAACATGGTGGAACAACAGGTCATAGAGAAAATATATAGCCAAATCCAAAGCAAGAAGAAGATTCTAGTATCCCTCCCCAAAGAGGATGCCCTCACAGTTAACATCACCAACATACAGATGCCATCTTCCCTAAATTACAAACTTGGAGACAAGGTGGCTACCTGCCTATGGCATGGCCCTGGACAAAGTGGGGCATGCCAGTGACCATGTGATTACCCTAGATGGTGATACCAAGAATTCTACATTTTCAGAACTCTTCAAGAAGGAGCATCCTGACTGCTTCATTGAGTATTTCCTTGCAGAACAGAACATGGTGAGCATTGACATGGGGTGTACCACATGGGACAGGATTGTGCTTTTCTACAGCACATTTGCTGCCTTCTTTACCAGGGCCTTTGACCAGATCTGTATGGCAGTAATTTCTGAGAACAACATCAACCTCTGTGGCTTGTACTGTGGGGTGTCTATTGATGAAGATGTTCCTTCTCAGATGGCCCTCAAAGATCTTTCCATGCTCTGGAGCATTCCCAACGGGACAGTCTTTTACCCAAATGATGCCATGGCTACTGAGAAAGCAGTGAATTTAGCTACCAACATGAAGGGCATCTGTTTCACAAGGACAAGCCACCTAGAAAATGCAATCATTTACGACAACACTGAAGACTTCCAGGTTTGCCAGGCTAAGGTGGTCTTGAAGAGCAAGGATGGCCAGGTAACTATAACTGGCACTGGGGGATCCTCCATGAAGCCTTGGTAGCTGCAGGGCAGCTGAAGAAAGAAAAGATCAATATCCAAGTGCTTGATTTATTCCTTTACAATCAAGTCCCTGCATAAGAAACCCATCCTTGAGAGCACTCATGCAACCAATGGCCAAATTCTGATTGTAGAAGACCATTACTATGATAGTGGCATAGGAGAGGCCATGGCTGTTGTCATAGTGGGTGAACCTGGCATCACCATCACTCACTTGGTAATCATCAGCATCCTGAAAAGTGGGAAGCCAGTGGAACTGCTGAAGAAGCTTGGGATTGACAAGGATGCCACTGTGCAGGCCATCCTGTCTCAAGCCTAAGATGCCTGCTGATGAGTCCAGACCAAAATAATGGGTAGGGAAGAAAGAGAGAAACATTCCTGTAACTTCAAATACATAATATAACTTTTGTTACTACTTAGGATCAATTAAAATAATAAAAATAATTATTAAAAATGTTTTGAGAAGAAAAAGATCACTATATTTGAATTTAGGTTCAGAGCCATGCTCTATAGCTTATTTTTACCCGTGTAACTTTGGGCAAGATAGTTTCTTCTTCTGGGATTCATTTTGTCTCTCTGTAAAATAAGAACGCTGGACAAGATGCCCTCCAATGGTCACCCCCCCCCAAAAAAAAAATTATGATCCTGTGAATTCATGGAACCAACTGGACAATGGTTTCATAAGGATCTTCTTTACAATAAGCCACCTTACAATTGCTTATAATGAGCAATTTTCAGAAGAAGAAATCAAAGCTATCAATAGTCATATGACAGATGCTCTAAATTACTAATAATTAGAGAAATGCAAATTAAAATAACTCTGAGGTACCACCTCACACCCATTAGATTGGTTAAGATGACAGAAAAGGAAAATGACAAATGCTGGAGGAGATGTGGAAAAATAGGAACACTAAATGCACTGTTGAGGAGCTGTGAACTTGGTCTAACCATTCTGGAGAACAATTTGGAATTAGGCCCAAAGGGCTATAAAACTGTGCATACCCTTTCACCCAGCAATACCACTACTAGGTCTATATCCCAAGGAGATCAAAGAAAAAGGAAAAGGACGCGTGTGTACAAAAATATTTATAGCAGATTTTTTGTGGTGGCAAAGAATTGGAAACTGAAGGGATGCCTGAACAAGTTATGATATATAAATGTGATAGAATACTACTATGCTGTAAGAAAGGATGAAGGGGATATTTTCAGAAAAACCTGGGAAGACTTACATGAACTATGGAAAAGCAAAGTGAGCAAAACCAGAAGAACAATCTATATAGTAACAAGAGTATTGTAATGATGATCACCTGTGAAAGATTTAGCAACTCTAATCAATACAGTGATCCTGGACAATTCCAAAGTACTCATGATGAAAAATGCTCCCCACCTCCAGATAAAGAATCGCTGGATCCAGAGTGCAAATTGAAGCAATATTTTTTCTCTTTCTTTCTTTTTTCTTGCAACAATTGCTAATGTGGAAATATGTTTTACATGACTTCATATGTATAATGGCTATCATATTTCTTGCCTTCTTGTTGGGTGGGGGAGGGGGAGGGGGAGGGAGAGAATTTGAAATTGAAAATAAAAATTAAAAATAAAAAAATTTAAAGTATCTGACAATGAACAAAAATAATAACAATAACAAAAAAAAAATAATAAGCTGCCCGGCAGGGGTCCCAATGGTACAGCTGTACCTGCTTGAGTAACAACTGGCAGTCAGCAAATAAGGGAGCCCAAAAAGAGAGGGGTGACCTCATGTGGCTACCTCACACGGGAGGAAGCTTTGGATTTTTATGTAGATTTTCAGAAGTTTTAACCACCACCAGATTGGGCAACTGGCCTAAAACACAAAACAAAACAGGAAACAAAGGGCAAGGACAAAAAAAACGTACTTCTGGATGATGAGGTGGAGTAGTGAAAGGTACTGCTAGAATTGGTCTGGGGAAATCTCCAAGCTTGCTGCTAAGGCTCAGCTTGCCTAAGAAGTGAAGCACTGACCTAAGAGAGGTAGACTATGGTCAGATCTTCAAGCAGGCAAAGGGAGCGTGTGGCTTTTTACTATTCTTTGTCCCTGGCAGATACTCTATCTCAGGCCACTATGCTTGGTACTAGTCCTTCATGCCTGGGAGGCCTTCTCTCCTCATAGTGGCTTCTTAGTCACATTCTTCATTTGTCTCAGGATTTAACTTAGACGTTCCAGATTTTACCCAGCTGCCAGTGCCTCTTAAAGATGGGGCCTTGCACATTTATTTTGTATATACCTACCTGTTGCCTCCCTTCATATAACGTAAGCTCTGTGGAGGCATGCAGTCTTGTTTTGTTTTTCCATCCCCGATACACAGTAAGTACTTAATAAATACTTGCTGATTGGTTGAGCTAAGGTTTATCATGGGGCAGTATGAGGGAACACATTAACAGATTATGAAATCAACATGTGCATGTGAAACAAATGCCTCTGAGCTATCATTTATGACCCAAACAAGGGATCCAGGAGCCATGAGAAGTTGTCCAATATCTTGCTCTGATTTAAATAACTGATACAACATTGGACATCATCAAAAAGGATACTTGAAACAAAATCAAAGACATTATCCTTTTATCCTACATGTTACAAAATATCTCTATACCTTGAAGAGGAAGATGATGTGATACAGAAGAAAGCTGGAGCCAGAGGACCTGCATTCAGATTCTCAGCTCTGCCACTAACTTGTATGACCATGGGGAAGTCTCCTTCCCTCCTTTGGACTCAGTTTTCTCATATGAAAATGAGGGGATTGGACTATAGAGGGAGAAAGAAACAACTATGGCACAGTATACAAGGTGCTAAACTTGGAACCAGGAAGATGAGTTCAAATTCTGCTACAGAAAGGACTTTAGATATCCTCTAGATTGACCTCATTTTACAAATAAAGAAAATGAGACCTAGAAAGGTTGACTGGCTCACAGTAATGTGGGTAGTAAATGGGGGAGCTAGAATTCAAACCCAGTTCTTTTGACTTCAAAGCTAGAGCTCATTCCATTGAACCATACTACTAATTTGATTCAACAAACATTTATTACTTTCTATGAACCAGGGATTCTGCTAGGTACTAGGAATAAAGACACAAAAGCAAAAAATGGGCTCTGTCTTCAAGCCAATTATAAACTAGTAGGGGATATTACATGGCGCACAGGATAGCAAATACCAAATACAAAGCAATTGTACATGTAAATGTAATTGGCATGGTTTAGTAAATAAGATGACTAAAAAATTCTACAATCCACCTTTAGCCTGCACATTGTATTGCAGGCACAGGGTGGGAAGAGGGTAAAGGAATAAGGATTTATGTGGTACCTACTATGTGAACATGAGCTTAGACAGACTTTAGGAGATAGTGGAGAACAAAAGGGCTTGGTGTGCTTTTGTCCACTGGGTCATGACAAGTCAGACATGACCTAAGGACTAAACAACAACAACAATGTGCTAGGCACTGTGCTAAGTGCTCTACAAATATCATCCCATTTGAACCTAACAAGAACCCTGAGATGTAAGTGCTGTTATTATCCCTACTTTACAGTTGAGGAAACTGAGGCAAACACAGGTTAAATGACTTGCCCAAGGTCATACAGATAGCAAGAATCTGAGGCTGGATTTGAATGCAGGCCTTCTTGGCTCCAGGCCCAGCACTCTGTGTACTCTGGTACCACCAAGCTGCCTATTATTTGAGAATACACAATATTACATTGTCCCAATTAATGTTATCTCACTGTAATGTCCCCAACCTGTCTTTTAATGTCGTTAGGCCAGCTACCTGAGCCAAGCCCAATTCATTTCTCCTTTAGTGAAGAATGTCCTGTCCCCTGCTGGCCCAGCACATTCTCCTCATTCACCTCCTGTGGTGGTTCAGGCACTGCCCTTTCTCTGTTCCTATGGAACAACCTCCAATAACATCATCTCACCTAATGATATATTTTTATGAAGCAAATTAATGAAGGTGGGCGAGGTATGCTGGTAGTGTAGAGCAACAAGCTCTGAACTGACTATCAAGAGACCTGGATTGTTGCTGCCTCAGGCAAATCCCATCCTCTCTCTGGGCCTCAGTTTCCTCCTCTAAGGAACAGAACTGCCTTTCTAAACACAGAAACTGCTGACTCACTAAGGCGGTACTAGATGACCCCTAAGGTCCTTCCAGATCAAAATGAGAGAGTTGGACCAGATCCCAAAAGTACCTTCCAACTCTAACATTCTTTGACTCGACGAGATGCATAAAAAAATCTCTTTTCAGCTGGAAATTTAAAAAGAAATCTGTAAACTTGACACCATAACCCCACCCTACCCCCAACCAAAAAGATGGCTGTGGCAGAGAAGGAGAATGAAAAGCTTTCAGGAAAGGCTGTTATTGAAAGAGAGCAGGCTTGTTTGGGGCTATTTTTTTCCCATGGCAATGTAAAGAACAATAAGGAAACTTGTCCCAATTGTACTGCCCTTTCAGCTTCCGCCAGAAATGGTGAGAAATCAATGGGGATCAAGTGTGAAGAAAATGCTCACAGGAAAAGTCTGAAGCTGGAAAAGTCATTTCCAACACGTAGGAAACAATCAGGAACATCAGCTTTAAAAAAAATTTTTTTTTACCTGCTCTATGGAGAAATTCCTGGGTTTTAATTATGATACTGTTCCAAGCCTCCGTTTCCACATCAGTAAAATGGGAATAATAAGAATTCACCACCTACTCCACAGGTTTAATGTGAGGAAAGCAGTTTGTATATCTTAAAACATTAAGGAAACGGGAGCTTTTATTATTATTATTATCATTACAGCATATGTAGCCCTCCTTTTTTGAATTATCTTTGCAAATACTTAGATGTAATTGTAGTTGATATATATAAAGAAAATGATCTTCCCTATGAATAGAATTTCATCCATATGTAAGTTCCATCATGAATCAAAGAATCTCTGGCCCAGAAGGAAACTACCTAGGCTAACAAGAATCTGAGCAGGAATCCCTTCTCTAACATTTTGGACAGGTATTTACCCAGCCCTGCTTGAAGATATCTAGTGAGACCTTCTTCAGCTAAACCAAAGCCCAAGGCAACTCACTCAACTTTTTGATACCTTCCATTATTAGAGGTTTGTTTTCCTTATGTTTGTCTGGAATTTGTCTCTTTTCAAATTCCTCCTAGGAGCTTCCTAACTCCCATTGGGCAATGCCAAGGAGGTAAGGTAGCATAGCTGAAATAATACTGGATTTGGAATCAGGAGAAGTGGGCACAAGGCCCACTTCTGACAGCCACTTATCAACTGTGTCAACCTAGGCAAGCCAATTAACTTCTCTGACCTCAGTTTCCTCATCTGTTAAAATGGGAGTCACTATTTGAACTACCTACTTCCACTGGGTTTTAAATTTTTATGCTTTTTTTTATATTATGCGCTTAACACCAAAAGAAAAAAAATATTTTCATTTACACAGTAAAATGGGAAAATGATTATATGTGAATCCACACATCTATTATACACAGCTTAATTTTAAAAAAATTATATGTAAAATTTATATATACATATATGTGTATATTCATCATGTTACTTTCAAAACTGTCCTGTTTGTCTTTGTTTCCTCCTGAAGTTCTTTTATTTCTCTTCTGTATATTTTCTTTTAAATGCTTCAATAGCCCTCCTTTCTTTTCTTGAGGAGCAGCATTATTGCTAGTACCACTCTGAGATTGCCTTCCATCTATTCTCCAATTATTTAGGTCTGTCTTTATTTCTGTATAAAATGCTTTGTAGTTGTTTTGTATAGTTCCTGTACATGCCTTAGTGGGTGGACTCCCAAATATTTTTTACAGTCTGTGATTATTTTGAATGGAATTTCTCTTTTTTAATGCTGGATTTTGATAGTAATATACAGAAAGACTGATGATTTGTGTGGGTTTATTTATATCCTTCTAGTTTGCTGAATTTATTGTTTCAGTTAGTTTCTTTATTAATGCTCTAGGGTTCTCTAAGGACATCATTATTTTGTTTCCTCTTTGCCTATGCTTTTCCCATCAGTTTCTTGAATTTGTCTTACTTTATGGCTAGCATTCCTAGAACTATGTCAAACAGTAGTGATGACAATTGACATCCTTGCTTTACCTCTAATCTTATTGCAAAGGTCTCTAGCAATTCTCCATTACATATGATGCTGGCTCTTAGTTTTAGATACTATTTATTATGTTAAAGATAGGTCTGTTTATTGCTATCCTTTAAAACATTTTTAACAGTAATGACTTGAGTTTTATCAAAAGCTTTTGCTACATATATTGATATAACTTGTGTGTTATTATTATTAATGTGGCCTATTATGTTTATAATTTTCCTAATAGTGAACCAATCCTGCATTCCTAGTAAAAATCTAACCTGGTCATAATGCATAATCTTTTTGACATAGGTTCATTGCTAATATTTTGTTTTCAAATGTTGCTTCAAAATTCATTAGGCATATTGGTCTATAGCAAGGCACACTGGAGCTAGCATGTGATCTTCAGTGTGAGCATTTATACCTTGGAAATGAGTGAATGCAGAAATCAGGGCTTGATTTATTGGTTTTTTTTATAAACTAGACTTGAGATAGTCATAGAGGAAATATTCTTAATGCAGATTAAACTTAAAAGTGTATTAGATTTTAAAGTATGTTACAAATTACATTTTTTTCTAGTGAGCCAGTTGTTAAACATTTACCAACATACCTTTGATCTATAGTTTTCTTTCTATGTCTTGTCTCTCCCAGGTTCAGTTATCAAGACTATATTTATATCGTTGAAGACATTTGGTAAGATCCTATCTTTTCCTATTTTTATAGTTTATGTAATGTTGGAATCAATTGTTCCTTGACTATTTGAAAGAATTCATTTGTAAATCCATCTGATTCTGAATTTTTCCCTATTTGGGAGTTGATTTATGGTAAGTTAAATTTCTCTTTCTCTCTCTCTCTCTCTCCCTCCCCCCCCCCCCCCTTTCCCCCCCCCCCCCCAGTTATTTAAATTCCTTAAATTCCTTGTTCTGTTAATCTGGGTATTTCAAATTTTTTAATAAATATCTTTTTAAGTTATTTCTCTTGGCATGTAATTGGGCAAAATTAGTTTGTAATGATTTCCTTTATTTCTTCCTCATTTGTGAATTCTTGTTTTTCAGTTTTGGTATGGGTAACTTGGTTTTCCCTTTTCTTTTTAAAAAAGCAGATTAGCTAATGGTTTTTTTTTTTTTGGCCACCTTTTGGTTTTATTAATGAAATCACTTTTTTTCTTTTAATTTTTAATTTCTTTTTTGATTTTCAATTTTTATTTTGGTGTTTAGTTGGGGGATTTGATTTATTGCTTTTCTAGGTGTTTTTTTAGTTGTATGCCCAATTAATTTATCTTTTATTTCTTTCTTTTACTGAATGAAAGTGTTTAGAGATATGCATTTTCCCCTAAGGACTGCTTTAGCTGCATTCAAAAAGTTTTGGCATATTGTCTCATTGTAATTTTCTTTGATTAAATTGTCTGTTTCTTCTGTGATTTGTTCTTTGACTTACAAATTCTTTAATTCCTTATTAGGTTATTTATTCTCCAATTAATATTTAATCCTTTCTTTAAAGAACCTTTATTGAATATACTTTTTATTGAACTGTCATCAGTAAAGGATGCATTTAATATTTCTGCTTTTCTGCCACCTTTGTTTATGAAGTTTTATGCCCTAATACATGGGCAGTTTTTACAAAGGTGACATACACAGCTTAGAAATGTGTTTACTCCTTTCCTTTTCCATTCAATTATCACCAGCAATCTATTATTTCTTACTTTCCTAAAATTCTATTCAGGTCTTTAACTGCTACCTTCTTTCACTTTTGTTAGATTTGTCTAGGTCTGAAAGGGGCATATTGAGGTCCCCAACTATTATAGATTTTCTGCCTATTTCTTCCTATAAATTATTTTTTCCTTTAAGTACTTCAATGCTATAAATTTGGTATATGTATATTAAGTATTGGTATTAATTTATGGTCTATGGTACCTTTAAGCATAGTTTCCTTATTTATTTCTTTTAATAAAGTCATTTTTACTCTTTCTTTTTCAGAGATCATGATTATACTGCTTTTTTAATTCACCTGAAGCATAGTAGATTATACTCCAGCATCTTATTTTAATTTTGTGTGAATTTTTATGTTTCAGCTATGTAAATAATATACTGTTTCTTGTAAACAATATTTTGATGGGTTATGTTTTCCAATCCATACTGCTACCTACCTCCTTTTTATAGCAGAGCTCAACTTATTTATGTCCATGATTGTGATTGTTAATTGTTTATTTCATTTCTCCCTTCCTCCCCAACTGCCTTCTGTATCATTTACAAAGAAAAGGGTGATTATAGAAGTGTGCTCAACTAACACTGGTGATCTATAATTAATACACTCTGCTTCTAGTCCACTGCCCCTGTTCTCTTCTCCATCACCCAGTCCCTGATGACAGGCTCTTACCCTCTCTTTCCTTTTAATCACTGCCTCATGCTCTACCTTCCAAAGTTAGAATTAGTTTTGCTTATGACTAATCCCTCCCTGACTCTATTCTCCCTCTTAATCCTCCCTCTCCCTGTTTCTATCTGTCTGTTGAGTTTAATATATTTCTCTACCAAACTCTTGATGCATTCATGTTAGTGTGTGCATGTGTGCATGTGCATATATGTATGTTCAGTCCTCATTTGTTCAGTTCAGAGGAAAGTGAGGTTCATGGAATGCCTGTGCCTTCCCACTGCTTCCTCTAGGTTTCTTTTTTTTTAACCTTTTATTTATTTATTTTTGACATTCTTTTCTTTTTAAATTTTGAGTTCCAATTTCTCTCCATCCCTCCTACCTCCTCCTCCACCCACTGAGAAGGCAAGCAATATGATATCAATTATACATGTGAAATCATGCAAAACATATTTTCATATTAGCCATATTTTTTAAAAAGCAAGAAAAATGAAAAAGTGAGAAAATTATACTTCAAGTTGCACTCAGAGTTCATCAGTTCTCTCTCTGGAGGTGGGTAACATTTTTTCATCATGAGTCCTTTGAAACTGTCTTGGATCATTGTATCAATCTTCCTTTAGGTTTCTATAGCCTTCTTCTTATATGCTCCAAATAAGTGAGAAAGTAAATTCCATCCCTTTTGTCCTCTAGTGTATTTCATTTTACCTCCCTTTTTTCTATCTATTAAGTTCATCAAATCTCAGGGCATCTGTCTTAATTAACTCCCTCTATGATCCTTGAAGACATTAGGGTTTGGAGGGGACACTTGTTTCTTACCTCCCTATTGGAATGTAAACACTTCATCATTGTATAGTCCCTTCCAATTATTCGAATGTGTTTAGCTTTCTATGCTTCTCTTGAATCTTCTGTTTGCATTTCAAAGTATCTACTTAGTTCTGGTATTTTCATCAGGAATAAGCTTCAAAGTCCTCCATTTCATTAAAGGTCCATTCCTCCTCTCCCTCCTCCCCCCATTAAACTCAGTTTTGCCAGATAGGTTATTTTTAGATGTAAGCCTTTATCTTCTGCCTTTTGGAATATCATATTCCAAAGTCTCTTCTTCTTTATCTTTGGTAGCTTCCAAGTGTTATGTGATCCTGACTGGGGCTTCTTAATACTTGAACTCTTTCTGGCTGCTTGAAGCATTTTTCTTTTCTTTGATCTGGAAGCCTTGGATTTTGGCTGTTAAGTTCCTGAGGCTTTTCATTTGGGAGCTGTCTTTCAGGAGGTTCCTTCTGATGGTTCCTTCCTAGTTTCAATTAATCCTCTGGTACTAATAGGTCTAGGGCTAGGCAATTTTTATTCCTTACTTCTTGAAATATGGTAGCTAAGCTTTAACAAAAAAATCTTTCTCGAGTAGAACAATGAGTCTTAGATTATTTTTTCCTTTACTTCTTATCCAGGTCAGAATTATTAACAGGAGAGATACCTCATATTTTTCCTCATTTTTAGTCTTTTGATTTTGTACTATTATTTCTTTTTGTCTCATGGAATCACTTATTTCTATTTTGGTCTACTCTAATTTTCAGGGTGCTATCATTTGGATAGGATTTTAAACATCCTTACTAAGTTGTATATTCTCCTTCTAATTCTTTTCTCTAGAGTGCCTATTTTTTATATCATTCTAAATATTTTAAAACTCTTGCTTCATTTTTCCATGAGTTATAGATGTTGGAGCTAAGTGTTTTTGTTTGAGGAATTTCTTGTAGATGCCATGACATTTTTCTCTTTGGGATTTGTGTCTTGGGGCATCAGTAGATTCATAGTATTTCTTTATCATTTCTTTCTTCTTTTGTTTACTCATTTTCAGCCTTATTCTAGCCTAGTGTCTTTCTGAATTGGGACTTTTTGCTAGAGCCAGGTCCTACACACTTAGAGAAGGGATGCCTTGTTTGGTCTTAATGTGTATTATCTTGGGTCTTCATTACTTCCTCTGAGAACTGAGCACTGTGTTCCTCATGGATCTCAGAGACAATTCAGGCCAGTGAGATACCAATGTTTAGAACCCTTACTGCACAGTCTAATATAGGGCATGGTCTGATCTCTGCCCTTCTGGTCTGAGCTTTGCTGTCTCCTGACTCTTGTCTGGGGTCCAAGCAACACATATACAGACCTCAAGTGCCTCTGCCTTATCCCTGGTCCACCCTCTGACCCAGGACATCAAGCTATAGGTTCCAGGTTTCTATGGCTTGCCCCTGGTCTACATGGTTGGAGGTTTCCATGGGCTGTGCTCTTAGCCTAGGATTTTGTGTCTGGATCCCTTTTCTTGATGCCATGGTAAGCAGCTGCAGTTTCCAGGTTTGCCTAGTTTGTGCACTGGAAAGTTTCCCTGTACTGGGCTTCCAGGCTGGGTTTTTCAGCTGGACCCCTTGCCTAATGGTGCCCACAGGCTTTTGAGTGCCTCTTTAGGTGCATTTGGACAAGAAAAATGTGGTTATTGTCATTTCTTCTTGGATTTCTTGATAATTTCTCCTTCTGGTGGGATAGCTTAGCTGTTCAGTTTCCACTCACTAGAACCTGCCTAGAAACTTGCATAACTTCAGACACTTATAGGCATGGGCTAAGTACAGCTCATACTAATTGCGCTCCCTGAAGCTCCTAGCAGGTAGCATTACTACTAGTCTCACTTTCTAGAGAATAAACTCTGTTGTGAGCTCAACATATCAGTATAGCAGGGGAGGAATACTTCAGTGTTTCCCTGTCATGGCAGGATACAGACAATTCTCACTTTATGTAAATTCGCATTACATAAATTTGACTTTACTTAAAGAATTCTGGAAGAAATCCATATTCCAAAAAAACACCTAAGTTAACTGTAATGTACAGTACTGTGATCTCCCTCTCTGCTCCTGCCCCTTGGCTCAGTGCTCCACACCACCCCTCCCCCCCGAAAAAAAAAAATAATAAAAAAACCCTCCAAATGAAAGCAGAAGAATGGACCCACAGAGAGCCTACATAGCTGCTGCCACAGATTGGGACTTGGCTTGAGACTTTCTGGGGCTGAGAGAGGAGACCTTTGCTTTGCTCCACCCTTACCCCATTCTACCCTCACTGGCATGTCTGCCCTGAGTGTCTGTCTTACATCTGCTCTTGGGTACTATGTGTCTGTCCCCAGACCTCAAATGTTGCCTCTCTTCTTCTGTGTCCATGTTCAGCCCCTACATATCTGTCCCCCATGTGTTCTTCCTCTTGGTTCTGGCCAAGCCCCTACATGACTGACCCTGCCCTGTATATTTCTCCTTCTGCTCTCACTTCTTTGTCCTCAGCCCCTACATGTCCTTGAACTGTGTGCCAGCCCCCTCCCTCCATGATGGCCCTCTTCCTGCCTCCCTCCTTCCCTTCTCCATATCTGCTGGTAAATTTGCATTATGTAATATTGCTTTACATAGAGGTCTGAGGAACATACAACTTACAGAGAGTGAAAACTGTCTGTACACAGATATCTCTGTGTAATGTCAAATGTAGGATCAGACCAGGGAGTCTCCATTCTGAGGCTCTAACTTACATTATGGTTCCCACCAACCACTAGCTTCATACAAAAATTCACTCAAAAGTCCAGAGTAAAACCTTCCCTTCTTATCTCTGAACTGGTCTCTGCCATCAACACTAGATTGGGACAGGATGACTTTGCTGTCTGAAGTCCCTTTACTCCAGATGTGTTTCCTCCCCACATCAGTGTTTCCAAAGAGCAAACATACTCTGCCAGTCAATTATCCATCAAGTCTCTGTGGAGCCAACTGGGTGGGATTATTCAAATCATTTGGGGCTTCTTCCTGCAGTATCCAAGGTAAGGGACAGCAAAGAATACTAAATGTTCCCTCCTCCATGGTACTGCAGGCAGAGATGAATGGGGGAGAATTGTATGGTTCCTGCCATAATGCCATTTAAGATGCTCCACAATCTGGCTCCAAGCTATTTTTCTAGCTTGATTTCACTTTAGTCCCCTTCACTCGCTCTCCACCCTAGCCAAAGTAGAGGGCTCTCAGGTACTGGATCTTATCCTTATTCTCACCTTTCAGAATCTTCCTCTTCCCTCTCAGCTCCAGTGCCACCTCTTTCATGAATGTTCCTTCAGCTGAAGTCATCTCTCCCTCCTATTTCCTTTATCACTTTGCCTCACTACCTCTTGCTTTTCTCAGATTTTCCCTACCCCATTGTATCCCCTCTCAATGGAACAAAACTTGAGTAAAATGTCATTTCTCTTATATATCTGTGCTTTTACCTCAGTATTTTTATGTGTCTATACCTGTCTTCCCATTCTTCCCTAAAGTTTTAGGAAGAGGTCACTTCTTATTTTCAAGCACCAACAGATTTCTCCTTTCTTAAAAGAAAAATTGACTTGGCCCTGGTACCTCTTCTAGCTATTATTGCATGTCTTGCATTCTTTCCTTTTCTTAGTAATTTAACTTAGCCTTTCATTTGTTTCTAAATATTTTGACACTTATTTCTTAAACATTGCTATGATTTACCAATAAGCTCTACCCATTACCAATAGAACACTCTCATGTAACAGAAGTACAGTTAAGCAAACCAAACTAACCCACTAACCATATTTGACAGAATAAGACTTATTTGGCACCTCTCTACTAGGAAGAAGGGGATATTGTCTGGAGTCAAGGTTTGAGTTCTTTTATCTTTTGGTGTTGCCTTTCCTCACATTACTGTGGCCTTTTGTATATTCTTCTCTTGGTTCTGCTTACTTCACTATGCAGCAGTTCATACCAGTCTTCTCATATTTCTTTGAATTCTTCATATTTGATATTTCTTAAAGTACAGTATCACATGATATTCACTTATGCTACTGCTTATTCAGCAACTCCCCAAAGAATGGGGACCCGTTTTGTGTCCAAAACAACATTGTGTTTGCTAAAACAAGAAAATGTTGCTAGAAATATTTTTCTCCTCCTTTTTTCCCCCTGGCAATCCCCTCAAACATATGGTCTACATTTGATGCCTTGATTTGCTATCTGTCCATTTCCTTCTTAATCCATGAGGTATGGATTCTACCTCCTGCTCCCACCATTGGAAAATGTTCCAATGGATTATTCTTAGTCATCACCCTCCTTTACTCCTCAGCCTGACTGGGGACCCCACCGCCCAATCCTCCTTTTGGTACTCTCTCCCGGTTGGTTTTTATGTTACATACACATTGCCATTGCCCCCAGATACATCCTGTTCCTTGTCTGTGTACCTTTGTCCATAATGTTCTGATTACCTTCAATGTCTTTGCCAACTGACATCTGACCAGCTTTTAAGCCAATAGCTCAAATCCTTCCTCTTCCACAGAACCTTCAGCTACTGCATCAACCTCCAATGTTAATTCCTTTCTCTGTGTTCCTAGTTTGCTTAGTCTACCCCACACTTGGAAGGGACCTCTGAGGCCATCTAGTTCAACACCTTCAGTGTTATTGTGTTTCTGGTGTTGTTCAATTATTTCAGCTGTGTCTGACTCTCTGTGACCACATTTGGGGTTTTCTTGCCAAAGATCCTGGAGGGGTTTGCCATTTCCTTCCCCAGTTCATTTTACAGATGAGGAAACTGAGGAAAACAGGGTAAAGTGACTTGCCCAGGGTCACACTGCTAGTAAGTATCTAAGACCAGATTTGAACTCAGGTTTTCCTGACTCCAGGCCTGGTACTCTATCCATTGTGTCACCTAGCTGCCCCATATACTTTCATCATATAGATTAGTAAACTGAGGTCCAGGAAGGATAGGTGACTTGCTTGGGATCCCATAGGTGGTGAGCTTCACCAGTAGGATTTGAACCTGAGCCCCCTGATTCCAGAGCCAGTGCTTTCATCTGTATCATCCTGCCTTCCTTCATCAGATGGATCTTATTGGATTCAGCCCAATTGTCTAGTCTTTTGAGATCTAATTGTATACTGTTTTCTATTTTCCTCATTGTTTGCCATCTAGTTCTTGAAACGTGGGGGCTATTTTTGCTATTAACAACAGCAATAGTCTCAATATCTTAATTTGTCTAAAGCTTCAACTTCCACAGAATGCCTTCACATGCATTATCTCACCTGATTCTCATAGATGCCTCTCCATTTAAAGTTCTCAAGTCTCTCTGTTTGGACTTTACTTAATCGTTCTAACTTGTGTGCTTATGATACCCTGCTTGTCCCAGCAGACTGGTCCTTGCTCCTTGTCTCAGAGTGCCTAGCATAAAGCATTACATAGAATGGGAACGTAACAAATGTTTTATTGAATTGAGTATTTCCACTTGACAGATGAGCAAATAGAGACTCCCAAGATGTGAAGTGACTTACCCAAGGTCATACACTTTCAAGTAGTAGAAGTGGGACTCAAGCCCAAGTCTTCTGCTTCCTAGTCCAGTACTTTTTAATGCCTTAAAAATTCTAGGCAGATAGTAGGTATGGAAATTACTCACAAAATGCCTTGGTAATTGATCTACCACTGAATCTTAAACTGTGGATGTTTGTGGTTTTCTGTTATTTTTTATAAGCAAACTCTAGATTTAGGGAACACTGGGATTAATTAATTAAGAGTCAAGACTATTCAGCATATTATCACTCATTTGACTGTTTTCTCTTCCGAGCATTCTATTTGGAAATTTATCATTTTATCAACTACAGCCTGTTTGGGGACTTTTGTGTAAAGGGATTTGTTCCTAAAATAATCACCAATCAGAAGAAGCCAACTTTTCTCATCTGGGAGACTTCCTTCGCCCTGCAGATGTTTGAGTTTCTCATTGTTTCCAGACTATAATCAGGTTTTCCTGCATCTCGACTCCTGGCCAGCTGGGGGGTTGAGGGGAACGGGTGGCTGTGAGAATGTAGGATGCTAATCAATCAGGTTAGCTCGGAAACTCTTCTGGAAAGTCTATAGAGCAGTCCTTCCAACCTGTAATACCTTGGAAGGGTTCCTGTGGGCTCGGCTGTTGGGCCAAGGCACACAAATCAACAATGTGAAGCCACAGTTATTCAGAGCTAACTTTCAGGAAAACTTGCTGCCCCTTTAATAGCCTTGTCAGGATGGCTGAGAATAGGACTGTTCCTGTGATCGGGCAGGCAGGGCAATGGATGGAGGGGAGAGGCAGGTAGGCGGCTACTGCCAAGAGCCCTAATGAGAGCACCGGCCTCTCTGTTACTCTAAGGTTGCCTGCAGGCAGCTTATAAAAGCAGAAAAAGCCCAGGTGTAGGATAGTGTTAGACCAGCCCTTATGCTGTGGCCACCAAGCTGAGTTGTTTAAAAGGATAGCAAGCAAGATCACCAGGTGAAAGAGCTGCCAGACTCTAGACAATGTGGTTACCTGGGTGACCTTTCCTGTGGGTCTTTGTCTCATGAGTCAGTGTCCCTGGGAAAAGTCTTGTGCATTGGGTTGTGCTGCAAACTGCTGGAGGTCTTGCCCTCATCACACCAAAGGATCAGGTAGTGATGACTGTGTCACAAGGCTCATACCAGCTGCATCTTTGATAATACTTTTGGAGCCTTCCCATATCCCCTTGGGCATGTCTGTGCCCCAGGGTGGAGGACTTGTATCACTGGACTGTAAACCATAAACCAGTGCACTTGACTTTGGATCCTGTGAAGATTCTAGGTTACATCCAAGAAATGTTAGTGAACATCTAATGAGGAAAGGTTGATCATTAATAACAGGTCATGCCAGACTAACCTTGTTTACTTTTTTGACAGGACTATCAAACTAGCAGATAAAGGGAATGCTGTAGATATAGCTTATTTAGATCTTATACAAGTGTTTTTTTTATATATATCATGCTATTCTTGCAGAAAATACTGGCTACAGGATAGGACAATTAGATGGATTTGGAACTGGTGGAATGGCTGAACTCACAGAGTAGTTATAGTAGTTTGAGGTCGGCTTGGAAGAAAGTCTCCATTGGAGTGCCCCAGGGATCTGCACTTGGACCCATGCTGGTACAAATTTTTATCAGTGACTTAGAAAAAGGCATAGTTAATGTTCTTATTAAATTTGAAGATGACAGAAAGTTGGGCAGGATAGCCAATACACTGAATGATGGAGTCAGGATGAAAAAAGATCTTTGCAGCTTAGAGTATTTGGCTAAAGTGAATAAGTTGAAGGTTAAACAGAAAGGCTGAAGCTGGCAGATGTCTCAAGCTCAGGAGTTCTGAGGATGGTGGGCTAAGCTGAGCATCACTAATATAGTGAGCTATCAGCTTACTTAAGGAGAGGCAAACCAGTTCACACTGAAGACCAAGCAGGTCCAAGACTGAGCCCAGGCCTGTGGGCAGCTTCTGCACCTCCAACCTGGGCAAGCTAGGGACACTTAATTTTTTTTAAGAAAAAAAATATAACTGGGATAAATGTCAAGTCTTACACTTGGATTCAAGGAATCAACTTCACAAGTATCAGACAGATATAGTTAGAAAATTGTCTGAAAAATATCTAGGTGTTTTTTTTTTTAGTGAATTACAAGCTTAATATAAGAAATAGCCCTCTCCCTGCCACCACCTCTCGGAAAACCAATCACCACCACCACCACCACCAAATAATGGGATCTTGGGCCGTGTGAAGAGAGGAAGAGTTTCCAAGAATAAAGAGGTGATAGTAGAGTCAGACTCTGTCTGGGGTGCTGTGTTCAGGTGGGCACCAACGTTTAGAAGGGCAGTGTTAATTAAAAAAATATCTAAAGGCAGGCACAGCCTGAATGATGAGGGGCCTCAATGCTATGTCATTTGAGGTTCAGTTATTTAGCCTGGAGAAAGGAATACTCAGTGGGGACAGACTCAGTTGCCTTCAAATACAGTATGTAAAGAACCATCATATAGAAGAGGGATTCACTTTGTAGTTTGGCCTCAGAGGGCAGAACCAGGAGCAATGATTAGAAGTTACAAAGAAGCACAGTCAGGCTTAATGTCAGGAAAAAACTTGTTAACAATTAGGGCCATCCCAAAGTAGAAGGGCTGACTCAGGAGGTAGTGGGTTCCTCGTCACTGGAGGTCTCCAGGCAAAGGCTGAATGACATCACTTGTTGGGTATGCTATAGTCGAGAGTCTTTTTTTGGCATGGGTTGGAGTAGATTGCCACTAGGGTTCCTTCCAAGTTTGAGATTCTGTGAATATTAATAATAGCTTCCATTTATATCATGCTTTAAAGTTTGGAAAGTAACTACACTGATTCCAGAGGTTCTCAAGTCAGGAAATAGTGGAGTAGAAAGAGCATTGGCCTGGGAGGCACAAACTCTCAGAGTACTCATCCAATCCAAAGCCATTCCAGCACACCCAACAGGTGGTCATCTAGGCTTTGCTTGAAAACCACGGGTGAAAGAGACCCCAGGAATTAGGAGGCCTGGCTTTTTGGTAGCACTTTGTCACCCACTATCTCTGTGACATGGGGTAATAAAGCTTCCTTCTCTGGGCCTCAAAGGTTTCTACTCTGTAGGATGAGGCAGTTAGCCTAATCTTTTCTAAGGTGTTTTGTAGTTCTAATGGCACCATGCCCACTGGGAAGTCTCATCACACATTCACCCTGTGATTGGAGCAGGGGGAGGTTCCCAAAGAGAAATCTGATGGTGGAAAGAAGTGATATGGAGCCATTTCAGGACCTCTCAAACCCCATGAATGTTTCAGGAAGAAAAAACAGTAATTGTACCCTACAGTCTAGTCACACTGTCCTTATTTACTATTTACACATAATATTGTATCTCTCATCTCCATGCCCTTGCATTGCCTGTCCCCCATTCCTGGAATGCTCTTCCTCCTCACCATCACCTCTTAGAATCCCTAGTTCCCTTCAAGATAGCTTAAGTGCCTCTTTCTTCACTGGGTCTTTCCTGGTCCCCCAGCTAGTAGTGCCATCCCTTCCAAGTTTACTTTGTGTTTACTTTATATTTGTTTTATATAAACCTGTGTATGGGCAGTCAGATGGTGCTGCAATGTATAGATAGAATGTCAGGCTTGGAGTCAGGAAGACTCCTCTTCCTGAGTTCAAATCTGGCTGAGACACTTACTAGCTGTGTGACCCTGAGCAAGTCACTTCACCCTGTTTGCTTCAGTTTCCTCATCTATAAAATGACCTGGAGAAGGAAATGGCAAACCACTCCAGTATCTCGGCCAAGAAAATTCCAGATGGGGTCACAAAGAGTCAGATGCGGCTGAAACAACTGAACAACAACAAACCTATTTATGTGGCTTGTATATACTTATATATGTACATGTTGTCTTCCCCATTAGAATATAAGGCAAATAGTAGGTACTCAATAAATGCTTGCTTTATTGAGTGAGTTTTAGAAATACCTGGCATTTTACATAAGCCATCCATGCTTTCTTTCATAGGATTCTAGTGCTCTAGGACTTGGCTAGTCCTTTTCCACTCACGCCTAAGGAGAGCTGCTTCTGTCCTTGGGAATTAGGTATGAGTCACACATATCCACCTTCCCAAACAGAGTGAATGGGCTTATCCGGCCTGTTACTCCATTCAGCATTGTGAGGTGTTACTTCCAAAATTGGAACAAGTGGTTATTCATTGCATAACAGGAGAAAAACAGATTACCTGGGATTTATGATCAGTTAATTCTCTCTCTAAGGCATAAAAATGAATTGCTTGTTCCCCCACCCTCCACCTTCAACTCCCTCCAACCCAGGCTCCTCCCTTCCTACCCCCTGGTGTTTATGAATGGAGCCTATTTGTGCTTTCTTTTTAGGTAAGTATAGGCATGGCCAGGGAGAAAATGCCCACATGGCCCATTGAAACTTTGCTGTGAGGCCAAGCAGTGCCCAGCAACTTGCATCCCCATCCTTTGCCTTGCCCTCTGCCTCCCCACCCCCTCTGCCCATCGAATGCTTGCCCATCCTTCAAGGCTCAACTCTTCAGAAGAAGCTGCCTCTGGTCACCCAGCTGGTCCCTCCTCTGAACCCCTGTAGCGCTCTGCTCTCCTTGAGGGGCACTTAGCACAAACTACTTCCTGTCATACGGATGGATGGTCCTTCTTTCTGCATTCATACAACAGCTCTACTGGGATTTGATGAGTTCTTTTTCTAGACAAGAAAGTAAAGAAATGCTCAGTGTTTTAGGGACAGTTCAAAGGAAGGAGTGATCATTCCTGGCTATCATGCCAGATAGTGTAGCTGTTTGTATATGTGGCGACGCAGCATAGTATTATGGCAAGAATGTTCTGTCACTTAATGCCTGGGTGACTTTGGATGAGTCATTTGACCTCTTTGTGCATCAATTTCCTCACATGTAAAAGAAGATTAGACTAGATGACCTTATATCTGTGAGAATAAGGACCAGAGGTATACTGGAGTCAGCCCATTTCAGCTTGTAAGAGTTGAGCATTTACACCTTGGAAATGGGCAAAGGCTCCAAATCAGGGTTTGATGTTTTGTTGATTGTCTAAACATAAAATAGTGATGGATAAATAGGAATAACACAGATTAAACTTAAAAGCAGTTCAAATAAGTTGTTAAACATTTACCAGCACCACCCTGGTAAGAACCATATCTTATATATATTTTTTGGTACCCTACCCCCAGCACAAGACCCTCAATCGATGTTTACTGAATGGATAAATCCTACCACTGGAACTTTCAAATGTTTTAGAGACATGTTCTTTACTCGTTTAACAAACCATGACCATGTTCCCTAAACCTCCCAATCATTTTTCATTCCCCACAGGGTCTGTGTTGCCACTTGAAGCAATTCAGTATAGATAATGGCTCTTAAATGGAAAATGCTAACACAATCAGGGAGGCAGGCAGTTTGGGCTGCCGATAGGAAGCCATTAGGAACTGCCCATAGCCACAATTAAAGGCAGAAGCAGCAGCATCCTCTCTTCTACTCTGTCATTTCCTCCAGAGAAGAGCCAGGGCCACCTGCCTGAAGTTCCTCAATTGGCCTTTACGTTGTGGCTCTAAAGCTTAGTGTGGTGACAGGAGAGAGGGCAAAAAAGTCAGGTAAATGTTCTTTGTAGCAAAGTAGTACATCCCTGGAGGAGCCAGGCGTCCTCCCCATACCTTGAGGAAGTTTGACATGGAAGGCTTTGCAGTGACTTTCCTGAGGGGCTGGGCAAGTACATGTAAAGACCCGCCATCAGGCTATGATTTGTGGTAGGCTCTAGAGTGATGGAAGACCTCACCATTTCAGGAAATCTAGCTATTAAAGCAGAAACTGAACAGGAGAAAGCTATTGGGCCAGATTAAATTTTAGAAAATTGTGTAGGAGTTTCCATGACCTCAAGTTGCTTACTGAAACAAAAGCCCACGTCTCTTTAATACCAATATTTTCTCAGTGATGCTATGTGGCTGCTAATAATGGAGCACTATGTCAGAAGAATCAAAATTGCACATGACCCAAGGGTAGGTTCCTTCTCCATTTCCCTTGGTTTTTGTGAGAATACTGGTGGAGCAGGTATAGGCTACAAATATTAATGGACCAAACACAATCTGACCTTTGGGATAGAAAAGAAAAAAAAATGACATTTGAAAAAAAAATCTCTGCAATTGGAGATTTAAACTAATACAGAGTTTAGAAACTTCTGGGGGAAAAAATGGGAATAAGCCCCAGATGTATAGGTCCTTAACTGAGCTTTCTACCACATTATTTGGTTTCCTCTAGATTGGGGGAATAGAAATACTTCAATCTCTTTGACCTTGTCTTTACTTTTTTCCCTGAAAGAACATTGGCAGTAGCCAAATTCTATGCACAGTAGTGCTACCATTATATGTAAACCTTACAGCACGATCTAACAATGGTCACTATGATTACTATTTTTCTATTCTGGATGGGAAGTAAACAGTGGGAGCTTGTCAAGTCAGGATGGTTTTTTTTCTCTCTCATAAACCACTGAATGGGGTAGGGTTTGCAGGGGACATGAAATCTACAAACAAAAAGCAATTTAATTAACTTTCTGAGAGCAATAGAAAATGTTCAGCTTATTACCTTTTTACAAAATGAGAACAGAGAACATAAAATTATGTTCAACAGGTCCAACCAATAATTATATTGGTTCTATATATTATAACCAATTTCTTGATGGGACAATTAGAAAGATGGAGGAAGAGATGGGGACAGGAAGTAGAAAGAAAGATATTAGAGAGAGAATTTGGTGCCAAGGCAAAGTATGAAGGAAGGAAGGGGAAAAATCTGGGAGATGAGAAGTAAGAGAAAAAGACAGAAGGAGGCTCAGTAAATCTGGCGGTGGATTGGTTAGGGGAGTTCAACTGCTACATCCCTGGGCATCAGAGTAAATTATCATTATCCATGGAAATATGAACTAGTTTTTGGCCAATTTTGGAAAATTCCTTTTTGTAGTAAGAGACAGTTTCCTTGCTTTTTGATTTTTTTAAACTTGTGAGTTTAACCTTTGAAATAAATGTCATTTTCTCATGGAACTTGGAAAGTGTCCCATGTTCATGAAGGGCTCTTTGACATTCAAAAGTTGTCAGGTTGCTGAATCTCCATTATTTGAGTGAGATGAGGACTGCTTCCTTTGAGAGTGCTTAGAGGATACATTTGAGGCCAGATTTTATTTATTTCATTGGGCTGAGACTATTTTCCAAGTCAAGTTAAGTTTTTGATCTATTTGGGTACTGGTTTGATTAATTACAGGGGGAAAAATACATTACCATCAAAAAGCCTTCAGAAAGAAATGGTTTCACTGGTTATTCACTGGTCTTTAAATGCCCTTATTAAACCTCCAGAGACTAAAATCTGAAAGGTAAAGGCCTAGCAGTCCACTAGGAAAGAAAGACCCTCCTGCTATGACAGGATCACTGGTTCCACTGGGTACTTGCCAAAGACCTGAAGAAATTGCTCATCTCACCTGAGCCCCTTCAATTCCCTTTTTCCCCTACCATCAAAACTTCTCAGTGTCTTCATCCATTCTTTCTTTCTTTCTTCTTTCCTGTTTGAGATAATGAGACACTTACTGCTTGTCAAAGATGATGTCTCTTCCTGTTTCTTTGATTCTGTCTCCTTCTGCCTCCTGTAGTAACTTGCTCTATGAATCATCACTTTTCCTCTCTTCCCTTCCCTCTCTCTCCTCTTCTCCCTTTCCCTCTCTCCCCTTCCTCCTCTTCCTCTTCATCTTCTTCTTCTTCCTCTCTCTCTCTCCCTCTCCCTCCCCCATCTGCTTAATACATTCATGCTCAGGTTGCCTTAATCACAAAACAAAATCAAATTAACCCAAAAATGAACCCCACATCTTTCTCTTGACCTTCCATGCCAGTAGAGTATAAGCTTCCAGAGGGCACAGGCAATATTAATTGTGTCTTTGTATCGTACTTGGTGCTTGGTTGCATGCTTTTTTCTTTCTCTGTTTCTCTTAGCTACAGAACTTCTAGACATGGTACAGTCTACACCACCTGACTCCATTCCTTTTTATCTACTCATTCCTCTACCCCTGATAATTCAGCTTTTATCTAGACCACTCTAGAAAAATGGCCTTATCCATGATTACTACATGATTCTCTGCTTTTCCAAATCAGTTACTATCTTCCTTGAACTTTTTGTTGATAGCAACATAACTGATGATCTTCTCCCCTTTTTAATAATCTCTACTTAGGTTGTGAAGGGCCAAACAGAGGTGTTTATGTTTGATCCCTCTCCTCCATTCCACTCCTACTATGATTGCCCTAATTCAGACCTTCTTTCTTCCTCACCTTCGAGAGTATAGTAGCCTCCTAACTGGTATTCCTGCCTCCAGTCTCTTCCTCTCTATAATCCTTCTTTCACTTCACCTATGATATTAATTTTTTTCTGTTTCACAGGTAACTATCCTACTTAAAAAAAACCCACCCCAAGACAAAAAATACCAAAAACCCAAACCTTCAGGGACTCCCCTTTGCCCATAGCAAGGGTTGGCAAACTACAGCCCATGGGAAAACTAGGCCATTTTGTGGCCCATGAGCTAAGAATAGTTTTGAAATTTTTAAGTTCAACTTTATTTTAAAATGTAAAAACCATCTTTAGCTCAAGGGCCATATAAAAACAGGCAGCTGGCCAAATCAGAGTCTGTAGTTTATGGACCCCAGCCCTTAGGATAAAATACAAATTCCTTAGCCTGGCATTTAAGGCCTTCTCTAGTCTGGCTCCTATCCACCTTTGCAACTTTATTCTCATTAATCTCCTAAGTGCACAACACAGTGCTGCAAATCTGCATGGCTACATGTTCCACAAGCTTGTTGTGCTCGCTGACTACTGTGCTTTTTCTTGCTTTGAAGCCCAACTCCACCGTGAA
Organism: Vombatus ursinus; assembly: GCF_900497805.2. Lineage (NCBI taxonomy): Eukaryota > Metazoa > Chordata > Mammalia > Diprotodontia > Vombatidae > Vombatus > Vombatus ursinus. Next base: position 2,140,018 of record NW_020944351.1, on the reverse strand, counting down.
CCCTTCCTAGATTGCCCCAATTGGACTGGACACTCCTTCCTCATGTGTCTTATGCTCCCTCCTCCTCACAGACTTACTTGGATCCATGTACAATCTCTTCTTCTCCACTCGAATGTAAGCTCCTGGAGGGTAGGACCTGTGTCATTTTTTATCTTTACTTCCCAAGCACTGATAGCAATAAGTTCTGAATAAAGTATAGGGGGCTTCCTGTTTGCTGCACTGATTGAAACCAAAGAAATGCCAGATACATCTATTATTGTTATTGATGATCATAGCTCCCAGTTTTATACCATTTTTTAACCTTTCCGAAGCATTTTTGTCACAGAAGTCTTGTGAAGTAGGTAACAGAAGTATTATCATCTCAATTTCATAGACAAGGCCATTTCATTCAGGTTCCCATAGCTAGTCATTGAAACAGCAAGGCCTCAGACCTTGGTCTTCTGACTTTGAGACATAGGCCTTTTCCATGACACTTCACCATATTCTACTATGAGTCCCTGTGACCTTTGCCTTCCAAAACTAGCTCTGGGGAATGGAAAGGAGAAGGGAGTGAGAGATATGGTGGGACCAATTTATCAGGTGGAGTCATTTTTTCTCTTTCTTCTCACTGCCCATTGCAATCCTCTGGGATCTAGACTGGGACAGTCTGCTAAACAGGTAGATCCAGCAGTTCAATTTCATTGATGCCAATTATACCTCCTACTTCCATCCTTACAAGGGAAAAGCTATTCTATCATGCCTACTGTGCACCAGGCATTGTGCTAAGCACTTTTACAAATCTTTTCCAATTTGATCACTTTCCTACACACCAAAATTAGTGCTTTATTAGTGCTTTATTTCTTTCACTTATGGCTTTTGACATAACTCCACCTGGGAGAAGGAACCCTAAACTTCTCAAACCATTCACAGCTAAGTGGGAACATGTTAACTGAATCATTTCCCAAAAAGAGGTTTGGAGAGTGGGAAAAAAGTGGGAGTGAGAGAGTAGGACAGCAGTGGGTGCCAGAAGCACAGAAAAATGCTATGGGATGGCAAGGGAAGAGAAAGATGGAAATAAGTGGAGAACTGAGGATTTGGAAGCTAGGTTATAATACAAAGAGTGTTGCATTTGGAGTCCAAAGGCCTAGTTGTTTGGAATCCCAGGCCTGGTACACTGCAGTTGTATAACTTTAGGATGCTACTTTCTTACCTGAGCCCCAGTCACCTCATCTGAAGCAGCTCATCTGGAAAATGATCTGGGAGTTTTAGGGGCCTGAATGCCCAATATGAAGCAACTATGTAATCGGGCCACCAAGAAAGTTAATGGTCTAAAGTGCTAGAAGGGATAGGACACTCTCAAGAATGAAATTCTGAAAGCAAAGGCAGCTAGTGAGCTTGACTTTGATTTTTGGAAGAATTTTAGAATGTATTATCAAAGAGATGGTTAGTGAGAACTTGGAAGAAGAGGAGATGATCACAGAGAACCAGCTAGATTGGATTCATCAATGATAGGTCATGCCAGACTAACTTTAATTTTCTTTTTTGTTGGAGTTACTAAACTAAGAGACTAGGAGAATGCTATAGATTTAGTTTACTCGTATTTTAAGAAAATGATAGAATATCCCATGCTATTCCTGTGGGAAAGATGGAGAGGTGCTAACTAGAAAATAGGACAATTAGGTATATTTGGAATTGAGGAAATGGCTGGAATCAAAAAGTAATTATTAATGGTGTGATGTCAACTGGGAAGGAGGTCTCCAGTGCAGTACCCCAGGGATCTATGCTCAGGCCTGTGTTGTTTAACTTTTTTTTTATCAACAATTAGATAAACATATAGATAATGTGCTTATCAAATTTGAAAATGACATAACCCAGTAGGGATAGTTAATACACTGGGCAACAGAGTCAAGATTCAAAAATATCTTGATAAGCTAGAGTATTGGGCCAAATGGAATAAAATGAATTTCAACAGGGATAAATATCAAGTCTTATACTTGTGTTGAAGAAATCAACTTCATAAGTATAAGACAGGAAAGACATAATTAGACAGAAATTTGTCAGAAAAAAATGTGAGGGTAGACTTTTTTTTTAGTGGACTTCAAACTCAATATGAACCAAGAGTATGATATGGTAGCCAAAAAAAAAAGCTAATGAAATCTTTGGCATAAGCACAGCTTTCAAGAATGAGGAAGTGATAAGTTCATTGTAAATACTCTGCCCTGGTCAGACTATACCTGGTGTAAAATGTTCTCAGTTCTGGGCACCACATTTTAGGAAGGCCACTGATAGGATGGAGGGATAAGATAATGAAGGGTTTTGAATCTATAGCATATGAAGATTGGCCATAATGTCTCTCTGTAAGTATCTGAAGGGCTCTCATTTGGAAAAGAAATTAGATTTTGTTCTGTTTGGCCTGAATGTGAACATGATGTACTCACCCATAAGACAGAGGCAGATAGCAGAATGGATTAGAAACCAGAATCCACCAATATGCTGTTTACAAGAAATACACTTGAAACAGAGAGACACACAGAGAGTTGAAATAAGGGGCTGAAGCAAAATCTATTATGTTTTAGCTGAAGTAAAAAAGGCACGGTAGCAATCATGATCTCAGACAAAGCAAAAACAAAAATAGACCTAACTGGAAGAGCCAAGCAGGGAAACTACATCTTGCTAAATGGAACCATAGACAATGAAGTAATATCAATACTAAACATATATGCACCAAATGCCATAGCATTCAAATTTTTAAAGGAAAAGTTAAATGAATTACAGAAGGAAATAGACAGTAAAACTATACTAATGGGGAATCTCAACTTTCCCCTCTCAGAGCTAGATAAATCTAACCATCAAATAAATGAGAAAGAAGTCAAGGTGATGAACAGAATCTTAGAAAAGTTAGATATGATAGATATCTGGAGAAAACTGAATGGAAATAGAAAGGAGTATACTTTTTTTCCTAGCTGTACAGGACACATTCACAAAAATTGACCACATATTAGGGTATAAAAACTTCACAACCAAATGCAGAAAAGCATTCTCAGACTATAATGCAGTAAAAATTACATTTATAAAGGGTTGTGGAAGTATAAATTAAAAGCTAATTTGAAACTAAATATAATCTTAAAGAACGAGTGGGTCAAAGAACAAATCATAGAAACAATCAGTAACTTAATTAAAGAGAATGACAACAATAAGACAACATTCCAAAATTTGTGGGATGCAACCAAAGCAGGACTTAGGGTAAATTCAATGAAATAGGCATGCAACTAAAAGAAAAAAACTAGAAAAAGGACACATTAAAATCCCCAATTAAACACCAAAATGGAAATCTTGAAAATCAAAGGAGAGATTACTAAAATTGAAAGTAAAACACACACACACACACACACACACACACACACACACACACACACACACATTGAACTATTAAATAAAATTAGGAGCTGGTTTTATGAAAAAAAAAACAATAAAATTGACAAATTATTGATTAATTTGATTTTCAAAAAGAAAGAAGAAAACCAAATTACTAGTGTCAAAAAATGAAAAGAGTTAATGTACTACCAATGAAGATGAAATTAAAGGAAGTAGTAGGAGTTATTTTGCCCAATTATATAAAACTGACAATCTAAGTGAAATGGATGAATATTTACAAAAAAAAAATAAACTGTCCAGATTAAAAGAAGAGGAAATAGAATACTTAAATAACCCTATCTTAGAAAAAGATATTGAATAAGCTATCAGTAAGCTCCCTAAGAAAAAGCTCCAGGACCAGATGGATTCATAAGTGAATTCTATCAAACATTTAAGAAACAATCCCAAATACTATATAAATTTTTGAAAAAAATAAGTAAAGAAGGAGTCCTACCACATTCCTTTTATCACAGAGATATAGTTTTGATACCTAAACCAGAAAGGGCAAAAACAGAGAAAGAAAACTATAGACCAATTTCCTTAAAGCTAAGGATCATATGAAGACAGAAAATACTTCACACAAATAAGTCAGATCTAAACAACTGCAGAAATATTAATTGCTTATGGGCAGGCTGAGTAATATAATGAAAAATGACAATTCTACCTATGTTAATTTACTTATTCAGTGTCACACCAATCAAACTACCAAAGAATTATCTTATAGAACTAGAAAAAAAATAGTAACAAAATTCATCTGCAAGAACAAAATGTCAAGAATATCAAGAGAATTAATGAAAAAAAAATGTTAAGAAAGGTGACCTAGCAGTTCCAGATTTTAAATTATATTACAGAGTTGTAATCATCACAACACTGGTACGGGCTAAGAAATAGAATGGTAGATCAATGGAACAGATAAGATACACAATACACAGTAATAAATGACATAGTAAACTAGTGTTTGTTAAACCCAAAGATCCAAGCTTTGGGAGTAAGGATTCAATATTTGAAAAAATTGCTGGGAAAACTAGAAAGCAATTTGGCAGAAACTAGTCATAGACCAACATCTCACACTGTGTACCAAGATAATAGATAAATGGTCAAAATGGACAAATGATTTAGCCATAAAAGGTGATATCATAAGTAAATTAGGGGAGCATGGAAAAATGTCAGATCTATGGATAAGGAAAGAGTTTATGAACAAACAAGAGACAGAGAATATTATGGGAAGTAAAATAAATAATCTTGATTACATGAAATTAAAAAACTTTTGCTCAAACAAAACTAATGCAGCCAAAATTAGAAGTAAAACAGGAAACTGAGAAAAGAAAAATGTTGCAACAAGCTTCTCTGGTAAAGCTCTCATTTCTCAGCTATAAAGGAGACTGAGCCAAATTTATAAAAATAAGAACCATTCCCCAGTTGACAGATGATCAAAGGATATGAATAGGCAGTTTTCAGAAGAAGAAATCAAAGCTACCAACAGTCACATGACGAAATGCTCTAGATCACTACTGATTAGAGATATGTAAATTAAAACAGCTCTGAGATACTACCTCACACCTATCAGATTGGCTGACATGACAGAAAAGAAAAAAGACAAATGCTGGTGGAGATGTGGAAAAACTGGGACATTAATGCATTGTTGTTGGAGTTGTGAACTGGTCCAACCATTCTGGAGAACAATTTAGAACTACTCCCAAAGGCTATAAAATTGTGCATACCCTTGGACCCAGCAATACCAATCCTCTATCCCAAAGAGATCAAAGAAAAGGGAAAAGGATCTATTTGTACAAAAGTATTTATAGAAGCAAAGAATTGGAAATTCTTTGGATTACCCATACCCATGGGGAGTGGCTGAACAAGTTGTAGCATACAATTGTGATGGCATACTATTGTGCTATAAGAAATGATGAGCAGAATGGTTTCAGAAAAACCTGGGAAGACATATAGGAACTCATGCAAAGTGAAATGAGCAGTACCAGGAGAACATTATAAACAATAACAACAACATGTTATGATGACCAACTGTGAATGACTTAGCTATTCTCAGTTAATATAATGATCCAAGATAATTCCAAAGGACTCATGATGAAAAATGCTATCCACCTCCAGAGAGAGAACTGGTGAACTGTGAATGCAGATTAAAGCATACTTTTTTAAACTTACTTTATTTTTATTATTTTATTTTGTTTGTGTTTTCTTTTGCAACATGGCCAATATGGAAATATATTTTGCATGAGCTCACATGTATAATCAAAATCAAAGTGCTTGCCTTCTCAAGGAAGGATCAGGGGTGGGAGGAGGGAGAGAGAGAATTTGGAACTCAAAAGTTTAAAAAAAAAGATTATCAACATTTTTATATGTAATTGGGAAATATTTAATGAAATAAATAAAAATAATTTTTAAAAATAAAGGAGTACTGGTTAGGCATCCAGCAGAATAAATGAGTGGTAGCTGTAGTCTAATGGCAAGAACAATGTATTTGGCCTTGGACTCCAAACCTGACTTGGCTACTTACGCTCCCAGTGTGACTTCAAGTAAATTACAGTCCCTCTCTGGGGGCTTACTTTCTTCTCACACAAAAGGAAAAGATTGGCTTAGATATTGTCTAAGGTCAGTTCCACTTTCAAATCCTATGATCTCATGAAGTAAGTCCTATCGTGTGTACCTGCAAAGAAGCTGGGTTGATTTAGGGACAGAAGATATGACTGAGGAGACTCGGAAGGATCATGACTCTGGCCAGACTTGTTATATATAGTGGTTCTGATATGTTCTCTCTAGGCCAGGATTGTCTTCACTAGTGAATATAACCTACTATAGAGAGGGGATAGAGGAGAGAAGAGAGCCTAGTAGGTGGGGAGAAGCATGATGATGTGTGGGACACAAAGAGAGAAGACAGGGTCATTTAGAGAGAGGAGGGAATATTCCCTCTCCACTGGTCCCTCCTCTCTCTCCCTTTGCCCATCCACTCCCCTTTCCACGAATCCCTCCCTCTCCATCTGTCCTAGCCCTACACAAAGGCCATGCTCCCCCACCCCTCCAAGCTGGCTGTAGAAGAGAGGCCTACAGTTCCCACTAGGTGGGGGTTATTGCATGATCACTGAATGACCCTGAGTGAGTGTCTCTGGGCCTCATTTTCATCTGCTATAAAATGAGGGGGTTGGACTAGGTCAGGAGTTCCTAACCTAGGGTCTAGGAACTTACAAAAATATATTGGTAACTATATTTCAACAGAATCGATTTCATTGGAAATCCTGCACACTTTATGCATTTAAAAAATTGTCCTGAGATGGGGTAATTTTCATGGAAGCTGTACAGATGGCCAAAGGGATCCGGGACCAAAAAAACCAGAAACGATTGAGTTCTAGATTAGATGATCTCTAAGGCCACATAAAGGAATAGTGCAGATTATAGTCTGGGGGCATTCTTTTGGCTTCTATTGGTCACTTGGCTCATAAGCCTATGTGGTTATGTCCTAGAAGGGCATCAACCTGCCACTTTTAAGAAGTACCTTTCTAGTACCTTTACCTTAGTGGAGGGGAGCAGAGGGTAAAGGAGAGCAGCCTAGCAACAGCCAGACAGGCCTCGGCGCCTAGAAGAGATAATGGAGTGGCCTGTGGAGAGTGAAGAATGACACCCCACAGAGAGAAGCATGATGACATCACCAGAGGACAGAGGCAGCTCTTCAGTGTCAGAGGCATAAATTACCCAGGCCACATGTGCGCCCCATGTTTAGACCCTTCATGCATGCTCCCTGGCCAGCTGTGTTCCTTGCATGTATGTTCCCTTGTTATGTGGGTTTTTGGTGGGTGTTTCCTTCCACTGGTATCCCCTGGTGGTATGTGCATCGTGGGAAAGTGCACCCCAAATATCCAGGAGAGGATTTTTTTGTCCCTTTACTCACTATACTGTTTGAGTAAATGCCTCTATTTTGAATTGCCCTTTGGCTGGCTGGTAAAAGAAAACTCGTGAGTTGGGGCTCAGAAGCTTTGGTGCTGAATGGGGGCCTTGAATCTGGGGTAGTTTTTTATCTCTGGATACCCACATGTGTTTGGGGGTGGGGAGGAAACTACATCTAGGTACTCAATTGAAGTATTATGCAAAGACTTCCATTGAAGTAATAGGAAATATTCCTGGTACGCAGCTCAGGCAAAAGCTTGAATTTCCTCATTGCTCACTAGTCACCTATAAAGAACTTTTCTCCCTCTTTCTCTCTCTCTCTATAGGGTGGGTGAACCCAAAGTCTATGTCTTGTCCATGCACGCACATACACCACAATCTATCATCTCTCTCACATTTTCATAAGATCGTAGCATTTAGAGGTGGAAAATATCTCAGAAATCAATTCTAGTTCAACCCCACTCATTTTAGAGGGTGAGGGGCAGGGCGGCAAGCAGAAGGAGACAGAGATGGCAAGTGGAAGAGGCTAGATTCAAACCCAGCTCCTCTAACCTCAAGCCAAGAGATCTTTCTATTGCACAGCATTGCCACAAGTGGGGCAGAAAATCAGAAGTCAATGGGTCAGATTTTACACCAGGATGAACACAAACACCTAATATCCTTTTTCAAGCTCTACTTTGGTCTACATCAGCATTTGACAGCTGTGAGGTCAGTGAGATGTGAGGTCAGTGTCCTAACTGGGCAAATGTAAAGTCCTTAATCGAGGCCTTTCTCAAGGAACAGCAGCCACCCAAAGAAGGTTCTCTACTTAGAGAAGCAAGTTACTCCAAGCGAAATCTCCAAATGGGGTAAAAAAGCAAACAGCCCCCCTGCCACCTGTTGCCCCCACTCCTGTCAGTGACACTGTCCCCAAACCCAGCAGGTTCTCCAGCACAACGATGACACTGCCATGTGCTGTCTGGATGAATTTGAGAAGGGCACGTACTGGTGGCACTCAACATTCAACAGCCGAGGAGCCACTTGTAACTGGAATCATGATGACAGGAAAGTGTGTGGCAAGGTGACATTCATCAGGAAACCCAACTAATGCCCCCATTTGGAAAAGGAGGATTTAAGTTTCACCCTGAATGTCTATGGCTTATAGTCCAGTTGGGCTGGAACATTAAAAGTTTATGAAAAGGAGGAGTAAGAAATAAGGCTGCAAAGGTAGCTGGGAGCCAAGCTTTGGAGAACCACAAATGGCAGTGTAAGGAATTCATATTTTCAGGTTTTTGAGAAGGGAAATGACGTTGTCACATCTGTGCCTCCGGAAAATTATTTTGACAGCTGGGGGTGGGGTGGGGGGGAGATTGGAGAAGGGAGAGACTAGAAGCTGGGAGACCAAATGGGAGATTGCAAGAGTCCAGGCTAGAGGTGGGGGTGGGGCAGTAACACAGAGTGGGAGCTGAGTAAGGTGAAAGAAAGAAATGGAAGGGAGAAATGTTGTAGAGGTGGAATCCAGAAAATTGGACAATCCATTAGACATGGGAAGAAAGGAAAAGGGAAGACACAAGAATGATTCCAGGACTTCAAACTGGGCAACTGAAATGGTAGCAACCTCAGGGAACGAGGACTGTGCTCATCCCCCTGGATTACCCCCGGGGAAGTGCTGCATTTGGTTGTGGGTACCACAACCAGCAAAAGCTTCTGCCAAGCTGGAGAACAGCACAAGAAAGCTATGAAGGCTGGGAGGAGGGGAAAACCCGCCACAAGAAGAACTGTGGAAGGAACGGAGAATTCTTAAACTAGGGAAGACTTGGGGGGAGGGGGAATAGTAACTGCCTTCAAATATTTAAAGGGCTCTCATGCGGAAGAGGGATTAGCTTTGTTCTGCTTGGCCCCAGAGGGCAGTAGTAGGAACAGTGGGAGGAAGTTACAAAGACACAAATTTAAATTTGATATGAGAAAGAATTTTTTAACAATGAGGGGACATTTAGGTGTCTTAAAGCAAAATAGACTGCCTCTGAAGTAGTGGGCTCCCCCTCCCTGGAGGTGTTCAAGCAAACCCTACTCCTTGGGCATTTCGTTCAGAATCCCTGTTCAGGCATGGCTTGGACTAGAGGCCCCGTGCTCCCTTCAAGCTCTGAGTTTCTGGGATTCTATAACTTTTGAAACCTGTAGCATTAAGGAATAATTTTTTTTCACCAATAATCATGTTATAATTATTGCTCAACTGATTTGTTATATAATAGCTAAAAGAATGACTTTCCCTTAGGAAGAAATACATAGTTGGGTAATTGTCCCAAGATGATCATAACAAAAGCTCCCATTAATAGAGCCCTTTCTGGTTTACTTTCCAAATAACCCCTATACAAAGTAGGCAGTACAAGTATCCCTAACCTTATTTTACATATGGTGAAATTTAGGCTTAGAGAATTTAAGTAGCCTGCTTAGAGGCACACAATCGGCAAGCAACAAAGCCTGAATTCAAACCCTAGTCTCTACTCCCAGTATAAAGTCTCCCAGTCTTTATATTCTACCCCGCCATCTCTCTACACCATATTGCATCTACAAGCCAAGGGAAATCCTTATTGTATACTTCAGTGGGCCACTGAAGTGCATTGCAGAGATCTTTGAACTCTCAGCTACCTTTGAGAACTGATATGAAGCAAAAACAAACGGCTTCTAGGCTTGGGCTAATCTTTTGTATTAGCTCATTAATGAGTCTGGATTCCTTCCCAATTTTTCATGGTGTCCTGGGCAAGGACAAAGGCTCAGGCAATGGGGGGCAGTGATCCCTCTGCCTGACAACAAGCAGTGGCTGGTCCTACTCACTGGTGAACAAATTCCTTCGGCCTTTGATGGTGCGACCAATGGAATGCCACAGCCCATGGAATGGCGGTTGCCTGCTCCAGGTCCTTCAGATGGGGCTTTGGGAATTCTGGCCGACAATGTGTCCCTGGTGTCTGTAACATCACCCCAACAGCTGAGAGTGATAATGTCAAACAGGAGCTTAGGACTTGGGACCCCCTCACTGGTGGAATTCTTCCTGCTTGGTCGGTATGTTAAAGACACACATGCATATAACACGTGGCTCAAGCTCATTCTAAATGCCTCATGGAAGACACCTGCCCATAAGAATGCCATGTCATGGCCTTTAAATATAGGAAATCCTTACCACCCTCAACTGGAAAGCCAAATAAAAGAGGAAGATAAATGAACTTGCCCACAACTCTATAGCTTTGAAGTCCTCCTCACGGAGCCCATCTTTCCATGAAAGGTCCTGGTGGGGGGGAGGGGTTAAAGATGAAAACTGACCTCCTGGATTATGTGGTGAGGCCTCCTGCGCTGCACAGCCAGGGCAGCCAGCATATTTATAGAGCTTGCATCTAAGTGCAGGGTGCAAGCCTGAGAGAGGCTGAGGAAGCCCATTTTAAATACATTCCTTTGTATTTTCTCCTTGACCACCTTCCTTTTCTATCCAGCCACAAAAGGAGGCAAAAGCAATAACCAAAGCCACAGCTAGGAATTCCAACACCTGTGGCTAGGGCCCGGGCAGACATGCCAACTCTTGTGCACAGCTGGAGAAAACTAGAAATAGAGGTCACGGGGGATAGAAAAACTGAGGGGCAGGTGTTGGGGTAGAGTTTGGGAGGAGGGAGCCTGGGCTGGAGGCCATGGCTTCTGGACAAGACCAAGTGAACTTTAAAGGAGAGGTGGTAGCCGAGAGATGGGGGCAGAAGAAAGTGCTGCAAGTGGCAGTGAGAACAAGGAGATGCCAAAGTCTAGCCTTGCTCTTTGAATCAGGGAGTGTGAGTGAAGTCAGGCTTGGGGAGGGTGCCAAGAGATGTTAATGTCTTAGGAGAAAGCTTCCTGAAGAATGTGAAAGGAAGGCACCCAGGATAATGAATGATGGGTGCTAATGATGATGATGGTAATATCAGCATTCAACATAGGATCATAGAATCCCAAACCTCCAAAGTGATCTAATCCAACCCCCTCATTTTACAGATGAGGAAACTGAGGTCCAAGAGGTAAAGTAACCTGCCCAAGGTCACACAGGTAGTAAACATCAAAGACAGGATTACTTTAAGGTTTGCGAAGTACTCTATATAAGTTTTCTCACTCTAGTCTCCAGTCTCCAAACAGCCCTATGAGGTAGGTACTATAAATATTATCATTCACATTTCATTTGAATTAATCCGTCTGACCATGAGCAAGTTGCTTCTTCTACCTGAGCCCTAATTTCCTCATCTATAAAATGAGAGGATTGGATCAGATGGCCTCTGAGGTCCCTTCTAGCTCTAAATGTATGTATGCTAGTGAGAGAGAGGTGGAGGACGTGTGCCTCTAGGTTATAAGGAGGAAATGGAATATTCGAATTTGCCCATGACTTGCTCATGGTCACATGGCTAGTACATGTCAGAAGCAGGACTTGAATCCAAGTCTGTCAGCACTCTTCCTAAAGCACCAGGCGGCCTCTCAGGATGGAGAGGTTGTTGATAATAGAGGAGTACCCCAAAGAAGAGATATGAGAAGATACCTCCTCCCATTCCTTTGTAGAGGTGGGAGGTCCATGGGGATGGAATATTGCTCTTATTTTCAGATTCAGAGCAACCAATATTTGACACACTGGTTTTGCTGATTTTTTTTCATTTTCCTCTTTTTTCCCTTTCCAAAATTTCTCTGTTACATGGGATGGCTATCTGAGAGGGGGATGGAGAGAGAGACAGGGAAATTTCAGTAATATAAAAGCAAAAGCTATCAATATAATTTCTTTGAAGAAAAAACAACAACAACAGAGGAGAGATCTAGAGAACAGTGGAAAGGGAGGACAGAGAAGGATAGGGACTGAAGAGGGTTGGGAATGAATTTACTAACAGGTTGGGGAACTAGTGGCTGCCTTCACTGCTGATTTCTACCCCATCCCCTTGCTGATCCTCTACTAATCCCAGATAACCTGTGTGGCACATTAGCCTGATGGGAAAGTGGCCTCTGGGAGAGGGAAGGAATGGTCATGGGACTGTGAGGGACCAGATGATAGAGCAGGCTGTTTGGGTGGTGGGCGCTCTCCTGGAGGAGATAAGTCCTTTTCTTGTGCCTAGGACAAAACCCCAATTGCCCCCATGCTAGTTCCATTCCTCCTTCCAGCCATTCAGCAATCTGAATGAGGGCTAGCCAGGTCAAAATTCCTCCAGACTCCCTAAGGTCCAAATTCTAAGACTGAGGAAGAATCTTTTCCATTGCTTATTCAGTAATCCAAATTGGAACTTGTTTTCTATCCAATTTAAACATTGCTAAACTGAGGCAAAGAGAACCAAGTCACTGAAAGTTCACTAGGAAGCTCAACAGCAGCTCGAGAGACACTGTTGAAAGACAAGAGCTTTCCCCATGGAGCCTCACATAGCATCTTGCTATGTGATCTCTCTTCATAATTAGGCAGCATGGTAGAGTGAGAGGTAACACTGGACCTGGGCTCAAAAAGATCTGGCTTGCATTAATCTTATTACCTGTGTGACCATGGGCAAGTTGCTTCTTCTGTGTGAACCATCATTTCCTCTTCTATAAAAGGACGGCATTGGGCTGGATGCCCTCTGAGGTCCCTCCTAGCTCTAAATGTATGAGTAGTGAGGTGGAGGTGGAGTTTGAAATCTAAAGTCCTTCGCTTGGCATGGAAAGCACCTCACAATCTGGCTCCAGCCTCTGCTTTTTCTGTTAGTACACATTACTCTCCTTCAGGCACTCTAAGCTCCAGCCAAATTGGCCTACTCGCTGTTCCCGAAGCTTGTTATTCATCTCCCCTCTCAGTATGTTTGTACAGGCTGTTCCCCAAGTCTGGAATGCACTCCCTCTTCGCCTCCACAGCTTAGAATTCCCAGCTTCCTTCAAGTCTTAGCTCATGCACCACTTCCTGGAAGAAGCCTTTCCTGATCCCCTAGTTGTTAGTACTCTCTCCCTCCTCCCATGATTGTGTTTATCTAGCCCAGGTTTGCTAAGGCCCAGGAAGATTCAGGAAGACCTGGGTTATAAAGACTTTGGCGGTTCTTTGGGTGCAGGTGGCAAGGCAGAGAAGTAGGAGGAAAGAGAGCCACAACACCCTTCTATGTGCTTGTCCCAAAGGCAGGGAGCAAGAGTAGGGGCACAATGCCCTATTACCCCAGAGCAAGGAAGAGCAAAGGCCAAGAGCTGATACCAGGTGCTTAAAAATGGTCCAAGAACTGAAGACTGAAGAAAGGCAGAGGAAGCAAGAGTGGCTGATCTCAGCAGAGAGGTGTGCGGACATTTGGATTTAACCGAGAGCTTCAGTGTGTCCAGTTCACAGCTTCCCGCTGCCCTAACTGCCACCAGAGCATTGTGCTGGGGGAAGTTCCTTGTCACTAAACCTGCCCAATCACTTTCCTTTCTAGCACCCCCTCCCCCTACCAATGGGGAAACAGAGTCGGGGGAGGGAAGGGAAAAAAATCAACCCAAGTGAAATGTTATTGTTTCCTGTTATTATTCATTGTTTTAATATCTATTGAATGCTCTATATTATTTGACACTGCTAATAAATCACATGGCCTTTCAAAGGGAATTGTCAAGTCCTATGAGTTCAAGTGGCTGAGACTGAGGGAAGTCAATGGGAAAACTAGGCGCTCTCTAATTAGAGAGAGTTATAATCTTTAGTAATTTCCAAGTAGATTCCAGAACATACTGGTTAGACTGCCTTTGAACCTGGGGGAAAATAGTGATCAAAGGGACAAACCCAGCGATGGTGTGGTTGTCCACATATGTAGCTTTTAGCATAACTTGTAGCCTAACACTTCACATCCCATCTTGTATTAATACTCACCTCTCCCCTCCATTACATATGATTATTTGGTTATAACACCCAGACAATATAAGCTTCTTGGTCCTGATTTTTCTTTGCATCTCCAGCACCTAGCACAATTACCGGACACTTACTGTGCTTGCAGTACTGGACTGTTCTTCACTGAAAGCCAATGGACTACTCATCCATAGTCCCTTATCTAACTCTCCCATTTTGTGAGGGAAGAAACTGAGGCTTTTGGCAAGACAGAGAGGAGCAAACAAACTTTCCATAGAGACAGGCCACGTTTGGCTTTCTTATTTCATAAAAATATTAACGAACAATAGAAAAGTACAAAATGATTTAGGCCTAAGATTTCATTGCTTCTTCCCTGTTGGCTTCCCCTACCTCCCTCCTTGGACTTTAAATACCTTTTCCAAACTTTGGCATATTATACAAGGATAATGAAAAGCCACTAAACTTTAGAGACAGAAAGTTCAGTCTTAATTAGTTAGGTAATGTTGAACTTGGATCATTCTTGAACATGTGAGTTAAAACCATCCCTGGAATGAACCTCTGGCATGACACAAAACACTCCCCAGGTCTTGTTTACGTGTGTCCTCACAATAAAATGGGAAGAGTCATAAACTCAGGATGCCTATCACCAGGGCAACAAATTACCTAGTCGAGGGGTTGCTAGTAAAGAAAATACTAAGTCTTACTGGAAATTTCTAAAGAAAAAAGTCCTTCCCCCATTATTCATCATACTAAGAGTTCCTATGTCTATAGGGTTTTAAGGTTTATAAAGCACTTTCCTCTCAAAGACCCAGAGACACCAGTAGTGCAGGGATTACCATTCCCATTTTACAGATGAGAAAACTGAGGCCCAGAGAGGAGAACAGATTTGCCCAAGGTCCCATTGATAGAAAATGATGGAAATAAGACTCAAATTCTGATTATCTAATGCCAAATCCAGTAGGGTTTTCCCCCTATTATTCCATATAGGCTTTCTTTCCATTCTTCCTCCATACATCATAGTATAGTACAGTGGGGAAAAAAAGTTGCTGACTTTTGGAGGCAAAGGACCTGGGCTTGAATCCTGCTTCTGACACTGTGTGATCTTGGTCAAGGCACTCAACCTCTTGGGGCCTCGATTTCTTCATCTGTAAAAAGAGGGGGGAGGGGTTGGACTAGAGAGCCTTTAAAATCTCTTCTAGCTCCAAATCTAGGCTTCTAGGCTTCTATGCTCCTAAGTCAGAATTGATATCATGCACATTCTCTTTCTATTTGGAGCCAAAATTCATGTGTGTACATGCACATATGTTCAACAGTGAGAGTACTGAGGCCATCATGCTTACAGCAGCCTACAGAAGGACAGCGTGAGTTCATTTTTCAACACCAGCCTTAGACTTTGGGGAGCTAAAGATCATTTTCTTGTAGAAAAAGAATTAGCCGACATATTCCAAAACATGTTTATCATTTAAAAAAAAAGTCTTCTGTCATTTTCCCTAATAGCCTTAAAATATCATTACCACGTCTGGTGAATTTAGAGAACATGTGTTTTTAATATCATAATTACTCCATGCCACTTAATAACACTACACCAAAAAGAATTCCCAAGAACTGTTTTATTCAATTTCTTGCTGTTTGAATGGTAGGCTATGCGGAGAACATATAAGCCCACAGGTAGTTAACTTGGACTGTTGACTTTAGCTCTTATACAATGTTGTTGCTTTTGTTGTTTAGTTGTTTTTCAGTCCTGACTCTCTGTGACTCCATTTGGGGTTTTCTTGGCAGAGATACTGGACTGTTTGCCATTTCCTTCTCCAGCTCATTTGACAGATAAGGAAACTGAGGCAAACAGGGTCAAGTGACTTGCCCAGGGTCACATACCTAGTAAGTGTCTGGGGCTGGATTTCATCAGGTCTTCTTGACTCCAGGCCCAGCGCTCTATCCACTGCAGCGCCACCTAGCTGCCCTTTTACACAATACATTGCAACAATTTACTGTGTGACCTTAGACAAGTCTCTTCCACTTTCTATGCTTCAGTTTCATCTTCTGTAAAAAGAGGGAGTTTGACCAGATGCTCTCTGAGGTCCC
This sequence comes from Vombatus ursinus, assembly GCF_900497805.2. NCBI lineage: Eukaryota > Metazoa > Chordata > Mammalia > Diprotodontia > Vombatidae > Vombatus > Vombatus ursinus. The sequence continues at coordinate 2,123,856 of NW_020944351.1, read as the reverse complement.
TGCCGGTTCTATCTATGAGTTGTGGCACATTTTTAAACATGGAGAATGAATCCAAAGGGGACCAATTTACTGACTACACTGGCACCAGAGCAGCAGGGTACACCTTCATGGCATGGGCAGACTTACTTAGCAATTTCCTCACAATGACTCTGTGAGGTAGGCCACATGAGGATTAGGAACCTCGTTTGACAGAGGAGCAAACGCTGACTGTGAGGAGGAGATGGGCCTTGGCCAAGGTCAGCTACTGGGACTCCAAGCTCAGGGCTTTTCCCCTCTAATGGCACTTGACCTCTGGATAGAGATAGCTTTGAATGGGGATCATTTGCATTAACAATATTTCCAGTGTTTTTTGAAGGGTTAACCCTGATGAAGACAGAGACAAGCCATCCCAATGGAATATCATCACACTTGAGGATTACCGGATTGACAAACTGGGTTTCTAAAGTGTCTATAAAATCCATTGGTTCTTGGCTGGTTTCAAACAGCTTCAATTCCACTCATCTCCCAGGCAAAGTCAAGATGAAATTTTAAAAGTTCAAATAGTTTCACTTACTCTCGAAAATCCTTACTCCGTGCTGTGTGTGTGTGTGTGTGTGTGTGTGTGTACTGTATCACTGGTATGATGGGAAATCTGGTCACTGCTAATGCCATTTGAGAAATGTTGTAACAGCATTTTAGTACAGTTCAACAAATATTTTTATTAAGTACATATTAAGCCAAGTCCTGTGCTTGACTGGGGGTACAAAAACAAAAACATCACTGTATCTGTCCTTAAGGAGCTTAGAATCCTTGGTATCAGAGGATTTTAGATTTCGAGGTAGAGGGGCCCTCCCAGGTCCTCTAGTCCACAGACCTCATTTTACAGATGAGGAACTGAAGCCAGAAAAATGAAAGTGACTTGCCCCAGGCCACAGTGCTAGCAAGTGACAGAGCTGGGATTCAAATTCAGCTCCTCAGATTCCAGATCCAGTTCTCTGACCACTGTACTGTGCTGCTAGATATCCAGAGAACTGTACTACAGGGACAAAGGGTAGTAATGCCAAGTAGGCTGAGAATATCTGAAAGTAAGAGCATTTTTGGTATGTGGGTGAGCCTGGGAGGCAGTGGGGGGGGGAGGTGAGGGTGTGTATGTGGTGGTGATCAGGAAGGCATCATGGAGGAGGTAACATCTGAGCTGGGCTTTGAAGGAAGAGAAAGCTTTTTCCAGGTAGAGATGAGAAGGCAGCTTGTGAGCTGGAGGGATTAGGTTCGGAGAGGTAACCTGTATGAATGCATTCTCTTTTGGGATCTTGAGTTGAAAGGGACCTTAGAGATCATCTAGTTCAAAAGCCTCCTTTTTTTTACAGAGGGGGAAACTGAGGATTGGAGAGGTGATGTGACTTGCTCGATGTTACAAGGTACTAAAGACCAGAGTCTGTGGTTCAAAAACAGGTCCTCTAAAGGAGAAATGAGACCCACAGTTAAATGCCTGGCTTCCCCTATACAACAGAAGGATGGCTTGTTCATACTACACAGGATTACAAATCAATTGCTCAGAATTCAGGCATCTTTTAACAACACTCACATACCTCCCAAGTCAGTTTCTCTGCAGGAAGCGGGGTGTGTGTGGGGGGGGGTGGGATGGTGGTGGTTTCCAAAAGTTTGCAAAGAGTATTAGAGATGGAATGGCCCCTAGAGGTCATCTGATCCAGCCTCCTCCTTTTACAGAGGACACTGAGCTCTGGAAAAATGCAGAAACTCGTGTAAAGTACCAGGTGCAAGTGGGAGATCGAGAGTTTGAAGCCAGGCCTCCTTAATCCAAGGCCATGGCTCTTTCCACAGTGTCACACATTTTATGGAGGAGGAAACTGAGGCCCAGGGAGGGGAAGGGACTTGCCAGGGTCAAACAGGAAGCAAATAGCAGAGCCAGTATTTGAATTCAGTTTTTCTGACTATACTGTTTTCTCACATAATCCGGTCACATCTTCAGGCTGTTTCCATCGTCATTTTCACCGACACAAAAAAATTACTTCCATTTTTCTCTCAACTAGTGAGGTAGGTGGTGCAATCTTCGAATTCCTGTCTTATAGATGAGGGCAGTGGCTCAGAGAACAGGTGGCTTACCTGACCTCCCACATTGGTATCAGGAGAGGAATTTTAATACAGGGTCTCCCGATTCCGAGGCCAAAGCTCTTTCTACTCTGCCGTGGTCCACTAGAGAAGGCCCAGAAAGTCTAATTGAGTACAGCTAATGAGAGCAAAGGGTTCAGAGTTGGATAAACCTCAGAGGCCATCTAGTCCACTTTCCTCATTTTACAGATGAGGAAACTGAGGCCAATAGAGGGCAAATGACTGGCTCATTGTCATAAAGCATGTTAGTGGCAGCTGCTGCCTGGCTTTTGGAAAGGGGTGGCCCAGAAGGACACATTGTTCAATTTCTTTCCCAGTGGAGAAAGTGATGGGACACAAACCTCAATCTCTTGGGTATTGTGTTGGTAATGACGGGGCTGCCTAAGCTATTGTTCAGGGTCCAGAGCTGCTCTCTAAGTGCTACAAAGGAAGCACCAGTGTGGCCTAGAGAAAGTCGAGCCAAGCCCTTATGTGGAAAGAGCCAAAGGCCTTGGGTTCAAAGCCTGGATCTGTTGCTCTGGGCCTCACTGTCCTCATCTATAAAATAGGGATAACAAGAATTACACTGCTTTCTTTCCAGGGTTGTATGGGGAAAGAAAGCTTGTTGGAAGCTGGAAAACATCATTGAGATAGTGGCTATTATGACTTGGCAAAGCTATAAAAATGGGAGAAAAGAAGAAAAAAACAACATGAAAGCAATACAATTAAAGGCATTGGACCATATGTCTCCCAGATAAGGAGTCGGGAATTTGACTCCCAGTGGGGTCCCTCGGCTTCTCATCAGCCAGGAAAGAAAAAATCTGGCAGCGGAGAGGTTTTAGTTGTTGTTTTTCATTTTAAAGAGAGGCAATGTGGTGTGATGACTTTTTTTTTTTTTACCATGCCACAGAAACCTCTTCATCCTTTAAGTTCACTCCTTCCCTGGACTTCTGACGCTGGAAGTATTCTCTGCCCTGTGATCCCCTTCCTCTGATTGGCTGGTTCCTCCTGGAACCTCCATTTTCAAAATGCCCAAGTCAGCCAAGCCTTCCTCTTACCCAGTCTCCACTGCAGACTCCCCAGACTTTCTCTTGGGTATCAAACCTTCTCCTACTCTACCCACCCTTCACCCCCCTTCACTTTCCTTTTATGCCTTATCTTCCTTCATTAGAATGTAAGCTTCTTAAGGGCAAGAACTGTCTTTCAGCTTGTGTTTGTATTCCCAGTGGTTGGCTAATAGGAAAAACTTAATGAATGCTTGATGACTTACCTTGTCCAAGATTGCACAGATGGAAAAGAATAGAACCAGGATCCAAATCCAGTTCTGACTTTTGGGGGACCCAGAAGTCGCAAAGAGCTTATATTTCTGGCCCCTCAGTCCTGGGTTCTTTTTCTACTATGCCTGTCTTTATTCATCTTTGAATCAAACCCTCTCAGGATGGAGTGAGCAGGCATTGGCCGCTTCAGTTTCAACTGCTTATACCCGGAATGAAAACAATTTCTGGAATTTCTTTCATTTGAACCTGACCTGAAACTGGAGAAAAGCAATAAATGGCTGGATTTCCTTGGAAGCGATACTGTCTGAGGCAGGTTCCAGTCTGACTACATTACCATGGCCCCGTTCCTCTGAACAGGAAATCAAGTGTTACTGATAAAATCCACTAAGGATAAATGGCCCACAATACCATCACATTGCTCACGTCTGCTGGCCATTACTACTAGCTTCTGGGCCTTGGAGATCAGTACCGCAAGAAAAATAGAAACTGGTCAGAAAGCAATTCGAGGATTGCCATGGATGACTTAGACAAGCTAAACGCCTCTCCCCAAACCCCGTGATAAATCCTGCCACAAATCCGCAACTGAAAAAGGAAATGAAAAGCTCCCCCACTTGTTCCCTTTCCAGGCATGGGAATGTGACATGTGAACTTGGGCCTACAAGAAGGGGGGAGCAGGCTGCACCTGCAGCCTTCCCAGGCAAAGGCCTGGGGCCTGACCCTGGCCTCAGACCCTCAAGGTTAGGCTGCCCAGGAGTCTGTTAGTACAGAAACAATGTTACTTTTACTGCTCAGCGTCTATGTGATTTCCAGGGCTATCAACACCAGCCATCATATAGAACAAGGCAGCTGCAAATTTCTCAGAGAGAGTGAGTTATTTTGGGGTATGCAACAAGGCCAGAGGAGGGCCAATAGGATGGCAAAAGGTCTCAAGAAGATGTCACATGAGAATCCATTTAGAGGGCAGGGCAGTGCGGTGCAGTGGAAAGGGCACTGATTTAGGAATCAGGACATGGGTCAGAATGAGGACTTGGCTTCCAGCTACCTGTGATCTTAGGCAAACCACCTAACCTTCCTAAGTCTCATTTGGAATGGAGGAGGAGGAGGAGGAGGAGGATGAATCACATCATCTCTAAGAGTCCTGCCACCTCTAAAGCTATGAACCAGCTGTAGCACATGTAAATTCTGGGAGTCATCATCCCAAGTCCCACTCAAGCTAACAAGTGAGGTCCCCCAGAGCTAGGCTACATACGCTTTCCCCTCAGGGTCCTAGGGGTATCCCCAAGGGGATGGGGTTTGCCTTTTTAATGCTATTGGCTCATAAGCCCCCACTGGTGTGTTTCCAGCCTTGATTATCAGTTGAGATCAATTAATCAGCCAGACCAAATGAGCTTTTCCAAAAGAGTTTACTAAGGTAGTATAGAAGGCACATTTGATATAAAACATCCTTCAAAAAGACTATGACATACCTTCCCATAAGTCTCTACAGAAGTCTAGGGGAAAGTGGCTTCAAGCTGAGAGAGAATGTGTGGCAAAAGGGTAACTCATAGCTTTTGGTTGCTGAATGTCCTGTTCTCCCCTTTGTGGGGTGCATATGAAGTTCCCCAGGCATAGTGTTCCTTTTCTGCTGGGCTCCTCGAGGAGCTGTGAATTGGCTTTCCTGTATTATATCCAGGCTATGCTTATCTCATGATATAGACACTGCCACCTATTGCTGCTGAACTGAGAGAGGCTAGAACAATTATAGGAAGTTCAAAATCCTCTGGACCCTTGGAAGTTCACAAAGTGCTCCTTCAGTCAAGGTATAGGGGAGGAGGAAGGGGAAAGGGGGAAAGGGGGAAGGGGGAAGGGGACCTAGGCTGAGGCTGACGCCCAAACCTTTTCTTCCCCACTCTTAAGCAGTGCTTCCCAGTGGTTTTGCCGGAACCCTCTCTCCCATCTGGAGCCCAAATTGGATTGATATTTTATAGATGAAGACCTCTAGGATGTGACCAAGTTTCCTTAGCTTTTAGCACTTAGTTAGAAGTCTGATTTATGAAGATGTGTTCTCACCTCGTTAGGGTAATACTTAGTTTAAATGGGGTGAGATGTTATTTATTCACTTGAGCCCCACCCTTACACAATAAACTGGAGGTGTTTGTCCTAGAGTAGAGAAGGGGGGGGGGCTGGGAGACAGGAAGAGCCTCCAGGTGGAAGAGGTAAACTTAGGAGGAGGCAAGTTCTCCATTGTTGTTCTTCAAGAGAAGCCTGGGTGAGCATTTTGCCAACGCTGGAGAGCCTATTTCTGTCCAGATAGTGGTTGGGCAATGACCTCCTGGCCCACTCTGAGGTTGTGATATAAGTAGGCATATGGGTATATACTGCACAGGCTACCAAAAGCAGAGTCACAATAGTGTTTGCTTTTGACCCCCACCACCGATTTGTCGATTTGACCCTGTGTCTCCATGATGCCCAAGCATCACATCAGTTTAGTTCAACTTCATTCGGACCCAAGTTCAGTGCTTGCTGCCATACTTCCCTCTTCCTCTAGCACTGGGGTATGCTCCGTGTACATTACAGAGTAGCCCAACCCAATAACTTAGGGATAGACGGACACCCTCCCCAACACATACATGTACATACGACCACTATGCTGACCCTAGGAGAGAAGTACTCAAACCAAACACCGAGGACATTGCAGCTACACATGATTACATGGTCCAATCATTAAGATAATCAAGTAGTTTGGCCCAAGCAACTTCAGCCCCTTCATTATTCTGCAGCTTGCCCTAAACATTCCGGTGAAAGTTCTTATACAATCATCTGATGTTATCGCTGCAACCTTAGCACAGCACTAGTTTCCCAAGGATGTCTCTCACATGCAACACAAGGAGCCTCCTACACTCTCTTTGGCCTCAGTGGCCCACAGTGAGCCTATCCCCCTGTGCTACTGACACCATCCATATATTTGGATTTGGGGGAAGGGAGAACCTGATTAATTCATTAGGTTTGTGACTGAATTTACTAGATGTTTCAGTACCACAGACACTTTTTGCCCCCGTTTCCCCACTGGTCAAAATAGGGACAATATTATTTCTCCCATAGGAGGCAGTAAGAATGACTTTCTGTCTGGAGTAATGAGATCTTAATAAAGGGTACAGGGAAGGGCTGCCACCTACATATAAGACAGTGAAAAGCTAGGTTTCTTTTCTTCTAATCCATAGGTCTTTGAGATGTTTCAAAAACTTTGAAAACTATTAAGTGTTACACAGATGTAAGGCATATTCAGAGAATCACAGCACCATAGAGGGTTGGGGAGGAAAAAGACCTAAGAGAGACTTGTCCAAGCCGCTCATTGCACAGAGGAGGAAGCTGAGCCCCACAGAGGGGAAGGGATTTGCCCAAGGTTCCACACAGAATTCTTCTCACATTTGTTATTCTCTTATTCACAGCTTCCCCAATGCTTCCTTTGAGGGCTGACACTCTCCCTATTTTGAGTTCTGGCCAAAATGTGGCCTTTTTTAAGGTCTGAAAACACTTGGTCCAGCTGTTCCAAGTACCACAGATTGGGGAAAATTCTTTAGCACAGATGCTTTGAGCTCAGAGCATTCAGGCAACTGAACAGCAACCATTACAATTGGCCCCAAGCTCATCCTTCATGAGAAGCAGGTGCTTACTCATTTACTTATTTATGTTTGCTTGTTCTGAGAGGAAATAGAATTGTTCATGGCCTGTATGTAGGATGTGAAAGGAGGGAAGCAATGAGGTCCCTAACAAACTTGACCATGCTCCCTGTCAAGGTCCTTTTGGGGCTTTACAGGATGAGAGGAGGGCCAAAGGAAAAAGGAAGAGGGAAAGAATGGACAGAGTTCATAAGATCACAAATATGGAGCTGGAAGGGATTTCAGTGGCCATCTAGTTCAATTCCTTCATTTTGCAGATAAGAAAACTGAGGCCCAAGGATGTTAAACAATTTGACCAAGGTCACACAGCTGACAGCTGTGGCAGAGCTGGAATTCATACCCATATCTCATGACTCCAAATTCAGTATATTTTTTACTGTGTCATTCTGTGTGGGACATACAGGAGTGTTAGCCCAGTTAGAAAGGCAGGGCAGCCTGGCTACATAGCTGGGAAGGCAGCAGCTGTGGGTAATGGCCCTGGAGTAGGCAACAAAGGGTCGCTGACACTGGAGTTTACTCAAGCCCCTACATAAAAGGAAGGATAAGCCAACTGCTTGTGTTTGAAAATTTAGCTCTTATGCATTACTGTTTGTGTAGGACTTTCTAATGTTGGAGGAGAAAGGATGGCAATAGGTGGTCTCATTACAACACAGCAACATGGTTCCCTTCCAGCCTCAAGTACTACACCCATAGTGAAACAACAACAACACTTTTTCTATAGTTATACTACACACATAGTTCCATAACATGGTGGTTTCAGATGCATGTTTATGGGCACTAAAGAATTATATAGGGGCAGCTAGGTGGCGCAGTGGATAGAGCACCGGCCCTGAAGTCAGGAGGACCTGAGTTCAAATCCGGCCTCAGACCAAACACTTGACACTTACTAGCTGTGTGACCCTGGGCAAGTCACTTAACCCCAATTGCCTAAAAAAAAATGGTAAAAAAAAAATTCCCCCTGAAATCAGGCCCTCAAAGCTAAATAAAAAAGAGAACTGAGCAAATTATTAAAAAAAAAAGAATTATATACAAGGGTCAATCTTATTTCTTCATATCTGCATGCAAAAATCAGCTATATGTCACATAAGAAAATGAGACTGCTCATCTAGCTTTGAGGAGAAACATGCAGAGAGTTATTCATCTCCTGATGAGGATGAGCAGCACCGAACCATCCACAAGTTCTTTCTCATCTCATCCTCCTTGCACCTGTCCCTGAGCATTTGCTCATAAAGTCCCTTCCTCTTCCTCTCTGACTATCTAAACCTCCCTCATATTTTAAGGCCCTTTTCAATTTCACTCACCCCCAAACTTTCCTTGACCAGTCTAGCCCACATTGACCTCCTCTACTCTCAACTAACCCTGGTCCTTATTTTCTCCCTTCTCTTTATCACGTAATATGAATATAAATGTGTATGTATTCATATTTATATGCATATAGCTATTCCAACCATGTTCTGTACATTTTTCTGTTATAACATCTTCATTACCATCATTATCAAATATTTATTCTACACTCACCAAGTACATAGCATTTTACTAGCCACTAAAGGAGTCACATTCAAACACTCCTCCACTGTAGTGAATTATGAACCACAGCACTATTGCTGAGCCTTTCCAAACACAAGCTAAGCCTTATAAATGTTTCTCTGTTTTAAAAAAAAATTAAACTAATATCATCACACAGAAGCCCCAACACTGGCCTAGTGACTGCTTTGAATTGGTCCTGAGCACAACTGACAGGTTTCTTTACCAGGAGCAGGAACTAGCACCCCCAAGTCACTGAGGCAAGGATGGCTCCGCTTCCTTGGGCCATGATAAGCCACTTTTCCCCATCACTCACTACCAAACACTAATCTAAACCAACTGGACCATTCCCAATCACTAACAACCATCACCTACTTTGGTTAGGGATAAATGAGACTTGTAGACAAGCATCAGTGGGGATTATGAAGTCCTTGGAAAGGAACTGAAGACCTTAGCAGGGCATAAGTGGGGGGGGGGGGAGTTTCACAAAATATCTGTGGGGATTTCAGATGCAGCAAATTCACCAGGGACAGAGCACATGGAGTGTTTCTCCAATTCAGACATCCTTTAAGTGGGTAGTGATTGTCTCCATATCCTGAAAAAATGTGAGCTGACCTCAGTGTTTGTGAACAGCCTAGGTTAGAGTCTCAGGACAGTGGGCTTTGGGTGGGGCTCAGGCTAAAAGAGGAGTGCCAGTGGCCACCTAGAAGACATTGGCAAAATGGCCACTAGGGGGCGCTATTTTGCAATTTGGCTCCAGCCTCCCTTTCCAGGCTTATGGGACACCCTTCCTCTGTTTCCTACTTCCACAAGTTTGCCTAGGTTGGCTGTTGCCCAGGCTGCCTGTTCCCCAGGCCTGTAATATACTTCCTTACCTCCGCCTCCTCTTTACCTCTGCCTCTCAGAAGCCCCAGCTTTTATCAAGATTCAGCTAAATACCACCTGCAACATACCTTTCTTGATTCCCTTTATTGTTAGCACTGCTCCATCAAATTACTTTGCATTAATTTATCTGTGTATATTTTCTGCCTCCCCCCAAATAGAATGAAAACTCCCCTAGGGCAGGGTCTATTTTTGCTTTTCTCTCTGTATGGTTTTGTCTAGGATGGTTCCTGGCACACAGTAGGCACTTAATAAATGAGATCAGGCAAAGGCCTAGGATCCCCAGGAAATAGCCATCTCAGGTTGGCCTGGACTCCTGTTTTCTTTGGGAGGTTGTAGGGTACAAATAAGATTCTTTGGCATAAGCAGTTCCCACCACCTTTTCCCAATGTCCTTTCCCCAGCCTCCAAAAGCAAATGCATACTCATGCTCTATTGGGAGGCAAGGCATCAGGCATGAGAGAGGCAATGGTCCCACTGTGCCCTGCTCTGGTCAGATCACCTCTGGAGTACTGTGTTCATTCTGCAAACTCCATTTTAGGAAAACCATTGAAAAGCTACAGTGTATTCGGAGGTGAGCAGCCAGGCAGGACACTAACTGGATGGAAGACTATGGCATAAGGGGTTTGGCTCAAAGAATGGGACATGTCTACCATGGAGGAAAGAAGACTTGCTTGGCTTGGCTGTGTTAAAGGCAGGGGAGGATGGACCATTCTAGCTGCCTTTCAGCATTTTAAGGACTGTCAAGTGTTCGGTTTGGCCCCAAGGGTCAGAGTTAGGAGCAAAGGCTGGAGCTTGCACAGGGTCTAGTGGACCGAAGGGTTCCTTCTTGGGTCATCCTTCATTGAGCCCACGCCATTTTCTTTCCTGTTCGAAGCACCACCTACCTGGTTAATGTGTTTCAGTTTGTCGATAATTTGACTTATTATTGGCTCAGGACCTTTTGTTTTCATGTCATGGGTGCTGGTCAGACCTTTGGATACATTCTTGGCCACCTTCTGGCTGTACCTAGGGAAGGGAAGGGGGTGGAGGGGAAAAAGAAAGAAAAGTATGTCACAATAGTCCTAAGCACAATGAGGGCGACTACAACCTTCAGAACCATACCGGTAAGCATACCACAGAACAAAGGAGACTTATTTGGGTGAATGGAAACTACCCTGGTCTGGGAATCAGGACTGGGTGAGAGGTAGGGAAGGAGATAGAGCACAATAAAGTGGTTCAAATCCTAGCTCTTCTACTAACTAGTTGTATAATGCTGGGCAGCCTATTTCCCTTCTTGGGGCCTCAGTTTCCTCATCTGCAAAATGGCAATAACAGAACTCACGCCCTTTGTCACGGGGCTGTTGTACTGAAAGTATTTTGGAAACAATAATGCACAACAGGCATGGGGATTTCTATCATTTTTATTATTGCTCTAAGTGGGCTTGATTTAAAGGGGAGATGTGTGTGTGTGTGTGTGTCCTTTCCTCCAGTTTAAGAGAGAGGCTTCTGGCATGCTCTTGGCCTCCTCCTTTTCCTCCCCCCCCCCCCCCCCCACTTCCTGCAGGCCTTGTGGCTGGATTTCTTTTCAGGAGGCCTTCCCAGGCCCTTTGCCACATAAATTAAGCCCATCGGCTTCCCCCCTGGGCTCGATATGGGAAGAAAGTATATGGGCTTGAGCGAATGTTTTTAATATATTCCCCCAGGACCTGCCATAGGTCGTGGCTCCAAAGTGAAGTGACAAGATTCCCATTGAAAGCCCCACAATGATTAGAAGAGCAAGTGAGTGTTGGGGGTGGAGGGGAGCAGCTAGGCATGGCCACCATGGGGCTTGTGAGGCTCTCCCATCCCCAGCCCGCCAGGATGCTAAGTGACTAGCAAGGCTCCACCTCCGGCCAGATGCTGCTACCCCAGAGTGGCTTCCCATCTCTTGGGATCAAACACACATTTGTCTTTTTCCTTTCTCCTCCATACGGTAGGAACATCAAAAGACGGTGGACTGTGGAGAAAAAAAATCTATTTTGGGGGGGAAGGGCTAGAGGGGGGTGTTAGGTTTCCCCTTGGATCCTGATGGCAAAATACCTTCACAAAGAAACTAAACAACTGAGAATGCCCTATAGTCCCTCATTCACTATGGATTTATTAATAATAATTATAACTCATTTCTATAGTACCCCAAGGGCTACAACAGACTTTCCTTAAAACAACCCTTTAGGTAGGTAAAAATAACAACTCACATATTGATAGCACTTTAAGATTTACAAAGCCCGTTCCTCAAATAAACCAATAAAGCTAAATGAATAGCTACTTAAGCTATTAAGGCTTAAAACCTCACTAAGATTTTAGGACATCCTGTATATAAGGCAATTTTGAAGGGAAGGCATTTTATGTTCACTATCCCACTTGAAGAGGGCACTGTAGTTTATGGAGGACCAGGACTAGAATCAGGAATACCTCAGTTCAAATATGCCTTTAGATACACTTCCTAGTTGTGTGACCCTGGACAACTCACTTAACCCTCTTTGCCTCAGTTTCCTCATCTGTAAAATGAGTTGGAGATGGAAATGGCAAACCAGTCCAGTATCTCTGCCAGGAAAACCCCAAAGTGGGTCACGGAGAGTTGAACACAACTGAAATGACTGAACAACAACAAACATCCCATTTGAACCTTCCAACAACCCTGTGAAGGAAATGCTATTATTATCCCCATTTTAAAGATGAGAAAACTGAGGCTCAGAGTGGTCAAGTGACATGGTTAATAAGGATTAGACCTCTGATTTGAGCCTCCATCTTCCTGATTCCCAGGACGGAGCAGGCTGGTCTCTGGCATTCTTTTTTCAGCTGCAGTAGTGCGATTGTGTTCTTGTCTATTAGCATTTCTAATCCCTAATTATGAAATTCAAGATCATCATGATTTGGGAATGTGTTCATGTGATTTTCTTTGATTTCCTCCCACTGGGAGCAGAAGCATATGCCAATATTAGGAATATGCTTTGACAAACATGGTTTGCATGTCAGATGTGGGCGTGGTCCATAAATCTAATGTCTGACTTTTGGTAACAAAAAGCTAAATGTGTATGTGGGGGGGGGCAGGGGGTAGTGGGAAGAATGGTTTATTGAAAAACAGATGAAGAGCACATATTATTACATTCCTTCTAAAATTGAAAAGTTGGAAATATTTGGCATATGAAACTTTGAAAATGAGTTTCTAAATGTGCTGTGTGACCTTGGGTAAATTACTCTAGTCTCTGGGCTTCATTTTCTTCATGTATGAAATCAGGATATTGGACTAAATGAATTCTAAGATCCCTTCCATCTCTGACAGATTATGGTTTTTTAATTCAGTTAGTCAACAAGCATTTAAGTGCCTACTGTGTGCCAGGCAATGTGCTAAGCACTGGAGATACAAAGAAAGGAAAAAAAAACCCAGTCTCTGCTCTCAAGGAGCTGACAGTCTAATGAATGAGACAACATGCAAATGACTATATACAAACTAGTGGCAGACAGAATAAATTGGGGCTACTCAGCAGGGGGAAAGCATAGCATTAAAGGGGATCTGCAAAGACTTCTTGTAAAAGGCTGGGTTTTAGCTGGGATTTGAAGGAAGCCAGGGAGGCGAAAGAACTGGAGATGAGGAGAGAGAATTCTGGGCATGTAATTTACTGGACAGTCCAGTAAAAATGCCCAGAGCCAAGAGATGGAGTGTCTTGGTTGAGGAAAAGCAAGGAAGCCAGAGCCATGGAATTTTAGAGTACATAGAGCGGGGTAGGAAGGTGTGAAGACTGGAAAGATGGGAGAGGGCTAGGTTCTGAAGAGCTTTGAATGCTAAAACGAGGATTGTATATTTGATCCTGGAGGTGATAGGGAGCCACTGGAGTATACTGAAAGTGCGGGAGGGGGAGAAGGGGTTCGATACAACAATTATCAGACTTACGCTTTAAGAACAAATTTACATTGATAGCTTTTGGTGGGGTGAGAAGGATGCTTTGAAAGAATGGAAGGATTCTTTATTTCATGGAGTCAGCTCATGGCTAACCTCCCTGTTTATAATACTGCTGGAGACCAAAACAGCAACACAGCTATGTCCTATGCCTTTGAGAAGCCTGCAGCTGAAATCCAGTTCAACTGGCTTTCTTGCTGTCCCTCTTGTCCAGTCCTCCATCTTGCTGCTCACATGACTCTGAAGCTTATATATGAATTCTAAATCCATAACTCTAGCAGTAATCTCTCTCTTGAGCCCCAGGCCCACATCATTTCACACTGTATAGCTCAAAAGCTATCTCAAAATCAACATGTCCAAAACAACCCTCATCATTCTTGTGTCCCTAATCCCCCTCTCTTTTGAACTTGCCTATCTCCGTCAAGGACAGCATCGTCTTTCCAGTCACCCAGATTCACAACCTCAGTCATGCGTGACTCTTCATTCTCCTTCACTCCACATATCTATTCAATGGCTACATTTGGTAGAATCCACTCCCACAACATCTCTCATATTTGCCTCCTTTTTCCTATTCACGTACTCTAGGTCAGGCTTTCATCACCTCTCACCTGGACTATTGCCATGACCTCCTAATTAGCCTCCTAATTAGTCTCCCTGCCTCAAGTCTCCTCCCCTGGATCACTGAAGAGTACTGTGAAATGCCAGGCTGGATGAATCAAAAGCCAGAATTCAGGTTGCTGGGAGAAATATCAACCATCTCAGATATGCAGATGATACCACTCTGATGGCAAAAAGTGAAGAGGAATTAAGAAGCCTCTTGATGAGGGTGAAAGAGGAGAGTATAAAAGCTGGCTTGAAGCTTAACATCAAAAAAACCTAAGATCTTGGCAACTGGTCCCATCACTTCCTGGCAAATAGAAGGAGAAGAAATGGAAGCAGTGTCAGATTTTATATTCTTGGGCTCAAAGATCACTGCAGACTGTGACTGCAGCCGTGAAATTAAAAGACGCTTGCTCCTTGGAAAGAAAGCAATGGCAGATCTGGACAGCATACTAAAAAGTAGAGATATCACCTTGTGGACAAAGGTCCATATAGTCAAACCTATGGTTTTTCTAGTAGTAACGTATGGCTGCGAGGGATGGACTATAAGGAAAGCTGAGCACTGTAGAATTGATGCTTTCAAACTGTGGCACTGGGGAAGACTTATGAGAGTCCCTTGAGCAGCAAGGAGATCAAATCAGTCAATACTTTAGGAAATTAAGTCAGACTATTCACTGGAAGGTCAAATGCTGAAGCTGAAGCTTAAATACTTTGGCCACAGAATGAGAAGGTGGGACTCACTGGAAAAGACCCTGATGTTGGGAAAGATTGAAGGCAAAAGGAAAAAGGGATGGCAGAGGATGAGATGGATAGAGGTATCATGGAAACAACAAACATGAACTTGGACAGACTTCAAGATATAGCGGAGGGCAGAAGGGCCTGACGTGCTATAATCCATGGGATTACAAAAAGTCGGACACGACTGAACAAATGAACAGTAACAACTTCAAGTTTCCCCTCTCTCAACTTTATCCTATACACATCTTCCAAAGTGATATTGCTAAAGCACTGGCCTATGTGACTCTCCTACTCACAATTCTCTAATGGTTCCCCATTGCCTCTATGATAAAGTACAAATTCCTTTGTTTTGGCATTTAAAATCCCTCACAACCTGGCACCCACCTACCTTTCCAGCCTTATAGTACATTATATCCCTTTACACACTCTGTGTTCCAACTGAATTTGCTTTCTTGCAATTCCTGACACATGATACTCAATTCCCTGCACCCAAGTCTTTGAAGAAGCTGTCCCCCATGTTTGGAATATACTCCTTCACCACTTCTACTTCTTAGAATCCCAAAGTTCCTTCTAAGTTCAAGTCTAGTGCTACCTTCTAGACAAAGCCTTTCTTGAACCACCCTCATCCCAGGTCTTTTTGCCCCCACTCCTCCAAATTACCTTTTATTTATTTTGCATATACTTGTAGAAAGTATAAGCATATGTTACTCCCACTCCTAATTCAATCTATATAAGCTAATTGAGAGAAGGCACTGTTTCTTTTTTGTCTTTATCTCTGCAGTACTGAACACAGTGCTTGACACTGTAGTAGGATCTCTCCATAATGATCTCTCCAATCTTTAAGTTTTCACCACATACCCAGCAACCTGGTAAAGATGACAAAACATAGGAATAGTCACTTTTGGTGGTATTGTGCAAAGACAGGCATACTAGTGCATTGTTGGTGGAGATGTAATTTAGTGCAACCATATCAGGAAGTAATTTGAAATTATGCAAATAATATGGTTAAAATATTCACTCCCCTGACCCAGATATTCCACTGCTAGGCATATGCCCCAAGGAGGTCTCTGATAAAAAGAATGACTATGCATGTACCCCAAATGTTGACAGCATCACTCTTTTGGAGAACAAAGAACTAGGAGTTAGATGCCCATTGATAGGGGAATAGCTATACAAATTGTGGTACCTGAATGTAATGGAGTAGTACTATGCTATAAGAAATAACAACAAAGCATGGAAAGAATTACATGAACTGATGAAGAGGGAAATAAGCAAAGCCAGCAAACAATGTACACAATGACTGCAAAAGTGCACATGGAAAGAATAGTGAAAAAACAGCTGAAAATAAATGCTGCAAAATGACAAACTACAAACTTGGTCTCAAAGAGGAGATATGAGAAGACGCCACCCTACAATCCTTTGCAGATGTAGGGGTGAGGTAGGGTGGGGGTCTGTGGGTGTGGAATATTGCATAAATTAATTTTTTATGTATTAATCAGTTTTATTAAATGTTTTCTCTTCCTCTTTTCCTTTTTTCTTTTTATTCTTTGTTATAAGGGATGGCTCTGGCAGGGGGAAAGAGATTCAGAAATTCAGGTGATGTAAAAACAGATATCAATCAAAATTTATTTAAAAAAAATAAATTTTTTTTGAATGATACGGGATGGAAGAGTTGTGGCTAGACATAGGCAATGTGAGGGGAAAAAAGATATCTAGATTTCAGTAGACAGTCATTTCAATATATGTCAACAGTATTAGATGGCACCCAAAGCATTTTGTGTTCAATTTTGAGCACTACACTTTAGGAAGGACATTGACAAGCAGGAATAAATCCAGTGGAGGGTGACTAAGATGGTGAGGAAATCATGCCATATGGGGATTGGTTTAAAGAACTTAGAGTGTTTAGCCTAGGGCAACAGTTTTCAAACTTTTTGGTCTCAGGTCTCTTTACATTCTTAAAAATTGTTGAGGACCCCTGCCCCCAAAGGCTTTTTGTTTAAATGGCTAATATCTAGAAGTATTCTGGAGTCAGCTCATAGAGGCTCATGAGAGCTGAGGGTTGAATTTCCAAGGTGGCATTTATACCTTGGAAATCAGCAAACCCTACAAATCAGGGTTTGGTTGATTATTTCATTGATTTCCAGACTTAAGGGTGATTGAGAAAATGTTAATAATGCAAATTAAGCTGAAAAATATGGCACACTTTTTGGAGAGCCGGTTGTTAAACATTCATTAGCATACTCCTAGTTATATCCATTGACATTTACCATGTTAGAAATTAAAACATCTTAATATTATTATAAAAATAGTTTTGACTTCAAGGACCCACTGAAAGGATCTCAGAGACCCCCCCCCCCCCCAGGGATCCTCAGACCACACTGTGAGAACCACTGGCTGAAGGGAAACCAAGAGGGAGAAGGGCCTTTAAGTATTTGAAGAACAGTCCAGTAGAAGAGGTATTACACACTCCTTTTGCCTGTCCACAAAGGGCAAAACTGGAGTGGAGGTGAAGTTGTAGAGTGGCAGATTTCAGGGGGAAAAGCAATTTCCTAATGCTAAGAGCTTCCTAAATGAATGAATGAATAAATAAAATAAAAAGAGTTGCCTGGAGAAGCAGTGAGCTCCCCATCACTGGCAGTTTTCAAATGAAGCCTGAATGTCTAGTTGTCAGCAAGGTTGCCAAAGGAATTCCTGTTCTGGTATAAGTTGTCCTAAGTGCCTTCTGAGGTCTCTCCTTACTCTGTCACAAAGGGGAGAAGTTCCTCATCTATCTTCAGAAATTGGCTACTCATCTCTCCATGCTGAGGTATCCAAGTATCAACCTTAGGAATTTCCCCTCTCAGGGCACTACTGATGCTACTTTATATTTTTCTGCCCAATCATCCAATTCAAGAGAAGTTGCCATACTTTATCCTCCTCCAAAGAACTGGAAGATGTCTGCCAGCTTGGAGATTTCGCCATGAACATGGCCCTTGACGTGAGATCAATTGAAAAGCTTTTTGTAACCGAAATACATTGCAATTACTGTTGTTCTATCCACACCATCAAAGAACCACAGCAAATTAAGTAAGAAGAGGTAGAAAAGAGTTAACTGTCAACTTAGGTCAGGTTCTAGACCGAATTTGTCAGGAAGCATGTGTCAATAGACAATACCTCTGTTTTTGCCTACAGGTGCAAAAATGTAACCTCGCTATTAAATGTGTAAGGGGCAATATCCTAAAAGGTCACACGATGGGGATGTGTTACCTATCCACAAAAACCTCAGTATTTTCTTTTGAGTGTGTCTCTACTTCTGCCTCTCTCACACACCCTTCTCCATTTCCTCTCCTAATATCCATCCCAACCCTTTCCTTGTGCTAGGACTCTTACTGTTGAAATGAAATGTTGTCTCAAACTGGATTGGTCTGCCTTAAGAAACAGTGAGTTCTCCATGACTAGAGATCATTAAGCAGGGGCTAGATAAGACAACTAATTAATAGCAACAATGATTATAATAGCAATGAACATTTATATAGTACTGCAAACTTTACAAAACCCATTAAATACCTTGTTTCATTTAATAATGCTAACCCCATGAAGCAGGTATAAAAGGTCTTTTGTAGATGAGGAAATTGAGGTTCAGAGAAGTCCAGGGTTATACAGCTAGAATGCATCAGAAGTGGGATTTGGATGCAACATTTCCTAAGACCAGCGTTCTATCATATACATATACATATACATATATGTTTGTAGAGACACACACATATAAGTACATATACATACACACATATATACATACATACATAATATATATTACATACACACACATATATCATATATCACATCTCTCTCTCGGATGTCATAGAAAGGATTTCTCTTCAAGTAAAGTTTGACCTATACAGCTCCCACATACCTACTCCAGCAAAACCTTGATATTTTCACAACACTGAATGGTAACAGAGAAATCCAATGAGAAAACACAGTAAGTGATTTCTTCCATCCAAGAACTGGACAGAAAATTATCCAGAAGCCCATGATCAACAGGAAAGGGACTTGTCCACCAAAGTAAGTGCCAGATCATCAGAGAACAAGACACCTGTAGCCTGCAAAAGAAGGAGCAAATGACTTCATAACAACTGTAAGCTATGACTCAAAAGGGAAAAAAGTACATATGAACACCTAGAAGACATGAAGCAAGAGATTTTTTAAAAAATGAAATAAAAGCTTTCAAGGAAAGATTTAGAAGGAGAATAAATAGTTTAAAGAGAAAATGGTAAACTTTACCAAAATAACCAAGTCCCTGAAAACTAGAATAAGTCAAAGAGAAATCAATGACTCCATGAGACAGTAAGAAATATTAGAACAAAATCAAAAGATTGAAAAATAGAAGAAAATATGATACCTTATATAAAACACAACCGACATGGAAAACAGGTTAAGGAGAGAGAATTTTAAAATCACTGGACTCTCTGAAGCTGATTTTTTTTAAAAGCCTGAAAATCACATTTCAAGAAATGAAAACTGCCCAGATTATTAGAACCAGAGGGCAAAGTAAGGAAACAAAGAATCCACCAATCATCCCCTAAAAGGAACTCCAAAAGGAAAAGTCCCAGGAATGTCCTAGACAAAATCTAAAGCTCCCATTTTAAAGGAAAAAAAATGCTACAAGTATCCAGAAAGAATCAGTTCAAATACCAAAGGAATTATAGTCAAGATTACACAAGACCTGGTAGCTTCTACTTTAAATGACAGGAGATCTTTATATATAATGTTACAAAAGACAAAAGATATAGGTTGACCATCAAAAATAACATATAATCCTACGGGGGGGCGGAAATAGATCTTTAATGGAATAGAGGACATACAAGCATTCTCAGTGAAAAGACCAGAGCTCAATAAGATCTTTGAAATGCAAACATAACAGTCCAGAGAAACCTAGAAAGCTAAATTTATTCGAGCATTCTGAAGGGGCTATATGATTTCTGATAACTGGGGTGCATGAAGAGAAGACTATAGAAACACAGAAGAAGGGATGGGGGAAGTGGTCATCAGATAAACTTCACTATTATTTGAATCAGACAAAGGAGAGGTGAACACATGCACACACAAACTATACATATGTATAGCAACAGTTTGGTGTAGAAATACACCAAACTCAACAGGGAAACAAATGGGGATCGGGGGCAGTTAAAAGTGAAGATAATACTGTGGAGGGAATTGTCACAAACAAAACAAATTTTCTGAACCTTAAGGGGTGATTCAAAAAGGGGAGGGTAGGAAAAGCAAAGACCTAGACTCGAAGATGCCTTATACAAATGGGGAATGACTGGAAAAAAAAAACTGTGGTATATGATTATAATATTTTTGTGTAAAAAGTGATGAAGGAAATAATTTCAGAGAATTCTAAGTAAGTGAACCAACAGAATGAAACAAGCAGAAGCTAGATAATAATTCATACAATAATAACAACATTGTAAAGACAAACAACTTTGACAGACTTAAGAACTCTGGTCAATGGAATGACCACCCAGGATTCCAGAGGACCCATGATAAAACATGTTACCCACCTCCTTGCAGAGAGATGACAGGCACTCGGGCAGGAAATACACATTTTTTTGGAGATGGATTTGCTTTGCTCGACTCTGCTTATGTCTTACAAAGGTTTTCCCCCTTTTCTTTATCTAAGTTTATTATTGGAGAGGGATTGTCAAGGGAAGAGGGCCAGGTAACCACAGGATGCAAAAAATGAGGGCCATTGTAAGATTTTTTTTAAAATGCACAAAAGAGAATAGCAGTTCATAAGGAAGCACAGACAAATAGGGCAGCTTTGAAAGTAATATGTCAACTGTAGGATATTCTTTCTAAAAAAGCAAGCAGTGTGCAGTGGTGATTCATGGTTTCATCTTGGAGTCTTCTTTTTGTGTTCTGCTGTATGTGTGTAGAAATGCTCTTTTTCTAGTGTTTAAGATCAGAATAAAAAATAAAATTGAAAAAATCCTATGCTTCTAATTATGTGACCACAGGCAAGTTATTTACTGATTCTAGGCTTCACTTTCCTCCATTGTATAATGAAGAGTTTGGACTCAATGAACTGCAGGGGCCCTTCCGGCTCTGACATTCTGTCCCTGACTTCAATATCCCTGCAATAATAATATAACATATGTGACATGTACTTTTTTGGGGGGAAGGGGGGATTTTACATGCCATATGTGTTCATTTACTTGGGCACAAAGGAAATCATTTAAAGCTGTCTCTGTGGCTTCACATTTCAATTCAGCTCAATTCAACTTAAAAAATTTTTCCAGTCTTCTTGAGTATCAAACACTGTGCTGGGCGTCAGGATAGATTGTTGTTGTTATTGTTGTTTGTCCTTGATTAGCCAACGCTCGGCCATTGTTTGGGCCCTGATTAGCTAGGATGGATACAAAGTTAGATAAGACCCATCTCTGCCCTCAGATGAGTTCCAGTCTAGTGGGGGGAGGGGATAAGACACAAAGACAACTTTGAAAAAAACATTATGAGAATGACCTAAAAGAGGAAATAAGCAAGTACTATGTGACACTTAAGGGACAGATTGTTCTTGACAGGGAAGACATTCCAGGAAATGCTTCCTGGAAGAGGTAGCAGTTAAATTGGTGTTTGAAGGATGGATAGGAATTAAAGAGAGATCACAGAATAACAATACTAAATAGCCCCTGTTTACATAGTACCTTAAAGTCTGCAAAAGGCTACACATATATAATATATATGTATATGTATGTATGCATGTATGTATTATGTATATATAATCCTCACAACAGCCCTGTAAGATGCTATTATTATTATATCCATTTTATAGTTGAGGAAACAAGCTCAGAGAAGGAAAATAATTTTCTCTGGGTGATGAAGCTATAACTGTCAGGGGCAGGATTCGAACCCAGGCCCTCCAGATTCCTAGGCCTATATTCTTCCCCCTGGAAATATAAATCCATAAGTAAAATAGTTTAATATATTTAGGGCTGGAAGGGATCTTAAAGGCCACTTAGTTCAATCTCCTCTGTTTACAAATGTGGAAACTGAGGCCTAGATTAGGGAAGTGACTTGTCCAAGTCTGAATCCAAATCCTCACTCCAAATCCCATACTCCTTCCACTACACCACAAGAGGAAGGGAGAACATTGCCGTAATTCGGAATTTTATTTATCTCTTCCCCACCCCCATGCTGAGTCTGGTTTTCATGGTGCTTTACAGGCCAATGAATGCAGGTTCAGCCCCTTTTTGCTAGGGACCCCATGTACAAACAGGACACAGCGAGCAGGGGACAGGGAAGCTTTTGGTAAAGGCACATTTCCCAGGATGGGTAATCTCTTTAGTTACACTTGTGATTAAACTAATTGCAATTTTCCTCTCCCATCCCAATCCTTGCTTCTCTGAAGGGCTCTGGCATTATTCCAGCACGGAGGGCTGGCTACTGGTGAGATGGCAGGAAGACGAGTAGGTGCCTCCACTGGCAGCTCCTCTTAACCAGACATTCTGTGTGCAAGAGGGAACCATTACTGTTGTCACTCTGTGTATTTCTGTGTAGTTTGATGTAATGTGAAAGAGTACTACACTGGGCGGCTGGGGACCTGGGATCAAGGCCCAGCTCTGCCACCAGATAACTGGAGGACTTTAGGTCAATCCCATCCCTTTAGCCATCTGAGCCTCAGTCCTTCTGGCAAATGAAAGACTTTAGTGTTGCTCTAAGGTCTATGTTTGTAGGTCCCAAGTTCTTCCATTGACTAGCTGTGGAAACTGAGGCAAATTCTATCCCTCCTCTGAGCCTCAGTTTCCTCCTCTGTCAGATGAAGGTGTTAGACATGGTGATCCTTACATTCCTTTCCAGCTCTGACCAAGGACAAGAAGGCCATTCAATCCAATCCTGTTGTTTTACAGATGGATGCATAAATGGATTTTGAAACATTGCTTAGCATGTGCCAAGTACTGTGCTAAATGCTGGCTAATCAGTGACAGAGCTTGAGAAGGAGAATTCAGAAAGGATCATCTGGGGATCAATTCCAACCCTTTCATTTGACAGAGAAAGAAACTGAGGGTCAGAGGGAGAAATCGATTTACCCAGTCACACAGTTAATTGGTGGCAGAAGCAAGATTTGAACCCTGGGGATGATGATGACATAAAATCCCTGGTCTAGGGCTGGAAGGGACCCCAGGAGCCCCTCTAACCCGACCCCTTTATTTTATAGTTGACTAAAAGGAGGCCCAGGATAATAAGTGACTTACTTTCTACGACACCATGTTGCCTCCCACATTTTATGAGAACTGCCAAATGCTTTGAAAAACATTAGCAACTCTGAAGGTCATTCTGTAATCAACAAGCACTTATTAAATGCCTACTGTGTGCCAGGCACTGTTATTTTGCTGTGTATAAAATGCCTCTCCCAGAGCCCTGCCTCTGCTAACCTGAAGACAGGCAGGCAACCCTTTAGCTTAAGCTCACACAGAGGACTGGGGACTTTCTATCTCCATACCTACCCTTACTCTGAAAAAGAGATCTCAAATATCTCCTGAAAATTTCAATTACTAATTTAAGAAGCAAGAGAAACTACTAGAACATTCTTTTTATTTCCTGCAGGGCAGCATTTTGTAGAGACAGTGCTCTCAACAAAGCTTGGACAGGGAAGGCTTTAGTTTCATGGAGGTTTAATGAAATGGGCCCCTATACCATCCCATCCCCACTCCCAGGATGACGCTGTGGACCAGGATGCATGTGTTCACAGCTCCATCTACTGGAGCTTTGTGGCACTGCACATCTCTGCCTACACTACACCAGGGGCTTTGTTCTGGATTACTGATTTCCTTTGTAAATCCTCAGGCAGCAGTGGACATGGGGGAAGAATGGAGCCAGTTAAGGAGCATAACTACCTAGAAAAACAACGCAAACCAACCCAGGAGGGGAAAACCTCCGATTACGATCCCTAAGAAAACAATTCTTCTACAATCTAGCATGCAGCCAGAAGTGGGGGGAAATAAGTTGATGTTTGAGAAAGAACTGTGTGCAATGTTGTTTCTGCTTCACTGAACTCTTACGCCAAGCAAAATACGCTTGAAAAGCTTAAAGCACTATGTAGATGTCAAATATTATTATTCTTTTTTCATGTTTGTTACTGTAATGGGACTTGGAATAATGAAGACCTACGTTCAGATTCCACCTTGGACGAGAAGGGAACAATCATTTTTATAGTGCCTGCCCACTCACTACGTGCTCTACAAATATGATCTCATTTGATCCTCACAACAACCCTGTGAAGTGGGTGCTGTTATTATCCTCATTTTATAGATGAGGAAACTGAGGAAGGCAGAGGTGAAGTGACTTGTCCAGGGTCACACAGCTAGGAAGTATCTAAGGATAGATTTGAACTCAGGTCTTTCTGGTTTCAGACCCAGCAGCACCTTTTCCACTAGGCCACCAACTGCTTTGGACATTTACTTAGCTATGTGACCAGAGTTAAATCACTTAAGTTCTCTGAACTTGTTTTCTCATCTTTAAAATGGACATAAAATGCCTGTAATGCTTACCCGCTCCCAATAAGGTATGTTGTCATAAGGACTAAATGTAAATGAGATATGGATATGTATATATATGTTTATATGTGTATATATATACATATATGTATATGTGTGTATGTGTATATATACATACACATACACACACAGTGCTTTGTAAACCTTCAAGTGTTATATACATACTAAAGTATCATTAGTAATAATCATAATTGGGACAGCTAGGTGGTGCAGTGGATAGAGCACCAGCTCTGGAGTCAGGAGGACCTGAGTTCAAATCTGATCTCAGACCAGCACTTGACACTTACTAGCTGTGTGACCCTGGGCAAGTCACTTAACCCTGATTGCCTAAAAAAACAAACAAAAAAAATAATAATCATAATTGTTGTTATTACCAACTACTCAAGGATCTATGATTTCACCATAGTGGTTAACCCCTTCCACCAACACAACTCCAAATCTCGGTATAGAACAAGGACTGGCCAATAGGAGTCCTGTACCCCGGACATGTACATAGGTCTCTGTGTCCTATTCCCCATTTCAGTATATACCTCAATTCCTAGTGCTAGCACCCTCTAGGCTGCTAGAGGTGGATTTAGTGGATAAGGTCACCCACTAATTTCCTTCCTGATGGGAGAGCCACTACATATAACTTAGTAGATAAGCCTTTGTGAGAGGTTCAATCATTCTCCCACGGTCACAGCACTGGAGGTGGGATTTGAATCTGAACCTTACTGTCTGGCTGCTTCCTCATCATCTTCATCATCATAAATTCTAGCCAGGAAAATACCAGCTGTTTCTCCTCCTTAAAGAAATGACCATATTTTCAGAAGGAGAATCATAAGAAAACTGGGTATTCCAGAAATTGGTTAGAATTGGATAGACAGGAGGCATTAGTTAAGGAGATGTGCATGTTCCAGAGTTATGCAGTAGATGGAAATTGCTAAGTCCCTTCTTGTCTCTGAAACTCAGTTTCTTCACCTATAAAATGAGGGAAATAGACCCGAGGTCCTTAACAATCTATTTCTGCCATTCTATAGTTGTAGGATTCAAAGACGAACTCTGAGCCAGCCTGTGGGGCAGACACTAGGCATGCATCTAGCTTCATTGTAATCCAATTGTTAACCTGGATACAAACATTTCTGTGAGGAGGGGACAGGAGATTAGTCTTGGAATGCAGTCAAAAAGGCCTTTCAACACAGAAAGGCAATGGTAAGAGAAGAGGGGAAAAAAAGATGTAGCCCCCTCCTCCCCTCCTCCCCTCCCCCCCATGGTGATTGGGCCTGGAGGGGGCAGGCTGTGGTAGGAGGATTCCTGAGATTCCAGGGACCAGAGCATGAGTATGAGAGATGAAAGGGAGCAAATTCTGAAGAGGAGCCAGCAGACCAGGAGAGAGAAAAGAGAAAGCACTTCTGAGGCTTGGGGACAATGGCCAGTGGTGTGGGAAGCTGCTGAGCAGCTGCACCGGGGCTTTGAGCAGACAAAAAGGGGAGGTAGGACAGAAGGCAAGGGACAAAAATGGGTGAGGAAGGGTTTGGGGAGCGAATGCTGGGGAGAGGTGGTTAATGAGAGCTTTAGGACACAACGCACACATTTGATTCAATTAAAATGATAGAAACGGAGAAATAAAACCCCACAGTTCAAAGAGAAATCCAGGGAGAGTCATTTTTCATTCTCATTCACCCTGGAGCCATGAACCAAGGGGCTCTTCCCCAGCCCACAGAACAGTGACCATTGAAGAGGAACCAAAAAGAAATCAACTCAACCGGAAACAAGACTTTTCAATTTAAGGAACATTCATTAAGGGCCTGTTAGGGGCAAGGTCTTTTTTGTCCATCCCCCCCCCAGTTGTTAGGGCCCTCCTCCCCCTACCCCATCATTACTTTGTATTTACTCCAAAGATATTTGTTTATTTCTCTGGCCTGCCACTGTTTCCCTTACGAAGAATGTAAACTACAGGAGGGCAGGGTATGAATTTGGTTTGAGGTGTGTTTAGCACAGAGTCTGGAGAGTAAGCAGCCTAATAAATGATATAATAAATGAATGATAAGCACTTTTGTCACAACAGCCCAGGGAGTCTAGGAACATCCTGTCTCTCCTAAGGAAATTGAGGCTTAGTGAGGTCAATCGACTTGCCTAACTGACACAGCTAGTAGGTCAACAAGCACTTAGGGTTTACCATGTGCCAGATACTTGGTTAAGTGTTGGGTATAAAAGTAAAACAAAACAAAAAATCTTAATTTTTAAAAAAAGTCCCTGACTTCATGGAGTATATATTCTAATAGGAGAGCATACATTCTAATGGGGAGAATTCCCTCTCCCCCCCACACACCAAAAGATCAAAGAGGAAAAGGACTTATATGTGCAAAAATATCTATAGAAGTTCTCTTTGTTATTTCAAAGAACTGGACACTTAGGGGGTACTTATCAATTGGGGAATGGTTGAACAAATTATGATATATGTATGTAATGGAATAATGCTATTGTGCTGCAAGAAATCATGAAAGGGATGGTTTCAGAGAAAACTGGGAACACTTGGATGAAATGAAGCAAAGTGAAGTGAGCACAGCAAGGAGAATAATTTATATAATAGCAACAAAATAATAAAGAAAAAAAACCATTGAAAGCCTTAAGAACTCTAATCAATGCAATGACCAGCTACAATTCCAGAGGACTCATAATGAAACATATTACCCACCTCCTGAAAGAACAATGATGGATTCAAGGAGCAAAACAACACGTACATTTTTGGACGAGGCCAACAGGGAATCTGTTTTGCTTGACTATGCATATTTGCTACACTTTTGGGGAGGGGGAGAGACAGAAAATAAATGCTTGTTAACTGAAAAAACAAGAGATTTAAATACCAGAGGACTTTCTATTTGATCCTAAAGATAATAAGGAACCACTGGAGCTCAGTGAGTGGAGGCGGGGGTGTTACATGGAGCAATTTACACTTTAGAAAAAATCCCCTTGACAGCTGAATGGAGAATGAATTGGAGTGGGGGAGAGACTTAATTCAGAGAGACCAGTTAGCAGGCTAACAGAAGCACAAGTGAGAGATGATTAGAATGTGTATCAGGGTTGTGGCTATTGGGATGGAGAGAAAGGGACATAGAAGAGAGATGTTAAAAAGGAAGAAAAAACAAGATTTGGCAATGGATGGAATAAATATGTGGGGTGAGTAAGAGTATGGCGCCAAGGATGACAATGAGGTTGAGGATGTGAGCCCAGGTGACTGGGAGGATGGTGGTAAACTAGAGAGTAATGGGGAAATTGGGAAGCAGAGGGGGTAGGGGTGGAAAGATAATGAGTTCTGAGATGCCCACAGGACATCTAATTCAAATTGTCCAAGAGGCAGTTGGAGATGTGTGGCTGAGGCTCAGAAAACAGATTAGGGCTAGATATATAGACCTAGGAATCATCTGCATAGACATGATTATCAAACCCATGGCAGGTGACAAGACTGCCATGTGAGACAGTATAGAGTGAAAAGAGAAGGCAGGCCAGGACAGAGCCTTGGAAACTATCCATGGTTAGAGGGTGTACCACGAATGAAGAACCAGCAAAGGAGGCTGAGAAGTGGCTGGACAAATAGGAGGAAAACCAGGAGAGAAATGTCATGAAAACCTATACAAGAAAGACTATGCAGAGGAAGGCAACAGCTGACAGTGCTGAACGTTGCAGAGAGGTCAAGAAAGATGAGAAGGGAGAAAAGGTCATTGGATTTGGCCGTCAAGAGATCATCGGTCACTTTGCAGAGGACAGTTTCAGTTGAATGATGAGGCTGGAAGCCAGACTACAGAGGGTTTAGAAGACATTGAAAGGAGAGGAAGTAGAGGCATTGATTGTAGAAGGCTTTATCAAAGAGTGTAGCCACAAAAGTGATAAGAGATATTGGATGATAGTGGGAAGAGTAGCATCCAGCTTTTGAAGGATGTGAAAAACATGGGCATGTTTGTGGACAGCAGGGAATGAGCCAGGAGATAGAAAAAGATTGAAGATAAAAGAGAGTGGGGATAATAGTGGAACAAATTTGCTGGAGAAATCAGGAAGAGAATGGATCAAAGGCACATGGAAAAGGGTTTACACTGGAAAGGAAAAGGAGCACCTCGTCATCAAAGGCTGGAGTGAAGGAAGAGATAGTGGAAGTTGTCTGAATGATGTAAGATGAGGAGGGGATATGGGAGCTTTCAGCAAATGGTCTTGATTTTTTCAGTAAATTATGATTTGAGGCCCTCAGCTATGAGAGTAGGGGAAGTGGGTACCATGTGAGGCTTGAGAAGAGATCAGGATTGGAACATCTATCTCTTCTCTATATTCCCAGCTGTGGAAAATGGAACAGAAAAATCAATTAGAGAGAAATCGAATTTTTGCCTAGCTGCCCTGAAGGTTCAGTTGAGATTAGATAATATAATTTCACAGTGGTCCCAGTCAGCAAGGTTTTGTCTTTTCCTCTAACTCTGTTCAGAAGCATGTGAATAGGAGGCAAGGAGTCAGATGGTTAGAATAATCTAGGGTTGGGGCTTGGCAAGGTGTGATAGGTAATAGGCCAAGTGGGCAAGGAAATCCAGACTGGAGGATAACGTAGAGTTTAAATAATTTACCAAGGAGTCAAGATAGAAAAACAAGAAGAGAGCAGGCAGTGCAGGGCTGATGGCCTGGGAAAGAACTTAGGGGTAGAGGGAATGGAGGTCCCAATGAAGATGAAGATAAAGAATAGGGTTCAGGACTGTAGGAAAAGTTGGGCTAAGAAAAGATTACTAGTAGATAATTCTGCCATCTTTAGAATTTTTTGGCTTCTCCATCACACCCCTGAGTAGGACCTGCCCCCTCTTTCCAGCTTTCTTTGAGTCTGTTGTCTTCCCCCATTAGATGGTAAACTCCTTGAGGGAGTGACTATCTTTCAGCTCTTAGCTCAGTGCTTGGCACTTGAAAAAAGTTTATGACTGTTAAATGCTTATTAAGAAAAAGGCAGAGTTCAGGAACATGAAAGTGGAATACTTGTGGGTTAAGGCAAGGTCAGGAGTGTGACCATTTCTGTGTGTAGCTAAGTTAGAATGGAAGAATATATTATGGGAATTGAACAGTTTGAGGAACTGGGAAGTTAAAATATTTAAGGGGGTATGTTCAAATTCCCTAGTATGAGTGTCGAAGATGGGGGAAGAAGACTGAGCCAAATACTGAACTCATTGGAGAAGGAATGAAAATGATCTGGTGGTAAATAGATAAGAGCCACATGATTCTGGATTGGGAGATAAATTTGGATAGTATGAACCTCAAGGAAGGAGAGGCTATTTAGTGAAGGTGGTCAAGTGAGGGTCTAGAAGTGGCAATGGAGATCAAGGAGCACTGAGCTCACCAACCACAACCAGTGAGTGTGAGAGAAAGTGTGGCTAGTAATGGAAAGGGTATTGAGGGAACTGATATCATTGG
Source organism: Vombatus ursinus (assembly GCF_900497805.2). Classification (NCBI taxonomy): domain Eukaryota; kingdom Metazoa; phylum Chordata; class Mammalia; order Diprotodontia; family Vombatidae; genus Vombatus; species Vombatus ursinus. Next base: position 2,094,216 of record NW_020944351.1, on the reverse strand, counting down.
GAGAGAGCCAGATCTTCATGAAGGCTAGAAGATGGAAAGAGTGATAAAAGAAAAGGTTTAAGATGAAAGGTAGTTTGTTCATTATGGAGCAGGATTTTCAGAGGGCCCAGTGGAAGGGCTGAGCAGATCTGAAGTGGGACAGTGAGGGATTGGGGGGAAGACTTGAGATGGATGGACCCAAGGGAGAGTAGGCTTATTTAGCTTCCAGGTAGATGGAAATGGTATGTCCTGTGAGGTTTAAGGAAACCCACTTCACTGCAGGTAGGGTGCCTTTCTTGTCCCAGAGAAGACTCTGGGGGAAGGGGAGGCAGAAGATGGAAGAGGTCTTCCTCTGTCAGGTATCTCAGTGCTGTAGATGGTCCTGAGGCATGACTGATCAGGGTCACAGTTGAGTGGGTATAGATCTCTCTCTCCACATTCAGTTCCCTTCCATAATGCCATGAGTGTAACCTGGCTCTGTTGGAAGTGGCCCTGACTAGTTTTAAAGGTAGTATTTAGTGTTTGAGTTTGAACCCAGGTCTCCAGTCCCTGAGGGCTTTGCCCACTCTTCCAGGTTGCTTCTCAGAGAGAATTTATGATAAGAATTGTTTAGCAATGTGTTGAGCTGTTCAGGGAAATGTGGAACTCCTTATGGAGTCAATCAATCAAACGTTTATTAAGAGCCTACTATGTGCCAGGAATTGGGCCAAGTGCTGGGGATACAAGGAAAGGCAAATGACAGTCCCTGCCCTTAAGGAGTTCACTAAGGAAGAGAGATTTTCCACTAGCTAGGGAGGCCAAGGGTTTATCCAATGAGGAGTATTCTGAGAATATATAGTACTGTAAAGGAGGAGACTACTGTTGTTGTTGTTTAGTTATTTTAGTCCTGTCTGTGTCTAACTCTTCATGACCCCTATTGGGGTTTTCCAGACAAAGATACTGGAGTGGTTTACCATTTCCTTCTCCAGTTCATTTTACAGATGAGGAAACTGAGGCAAACAGGGTGAAGTGACTTGCCCAGGATCACACAGCTAGTGTCTGAGGTAGGATTTGAATTTAGGAAAATGAATCTTCCTAATTCCAGGCCTAGTGCTTTATCCACTGCAGCGCCACCTAGCTGCCCCTAGGATGCTACTTGGAGTATGGAAAATAGAAACATCAGGATTCTAGGAGATAGCACTAGAGGCTTCTAGAATCAGAGACCTAGAGTTGGAAGGGATCTTAGAAGTTATTGAGTCCTACTCCCTCATATTAGAAAGGAGGAATCTAGACTGAGTGGTTAAGGTCACAAAGCTAGTAAGCTGGGATTAAAATTCAGGTCATCAGCCTTGAACTCCAGCCCTCTTTCTGTTATGCCACCCTGTCTCTCATTCTGGGCCAGGGCTTTAAATAGGCCAAATGATTTCAATCCATTTGGGATGGAGCAAGTCACTTACCTATAGCAACATTTCCTAAGTGAATGACTGTTGGTTTCCATTTCTCCCCTATTTTCAGTCCTTTTTTCTCTAACCCTTCCCCTCTAAGGTAGAACATATTCAATATATACATTGCGTAACTGTGGCAAATAACGAACTGAATTCCACAGCCTGCCAACAACACACACAGACACACAGACACACAGACACACACTTTCTAAAGAACTTCTCTAAACCCTTGTCTTTTCTTACTACTTAGAATGCTCAAGAACCCCCTGGAAGAGCCATCCCAGGTGACTCGGTTCAGAGGTAGTCATCTCTCTAATCTGATCCAGTTACAGAGGGAAGGACAGACTAAGTTAGGGAAAACATCTGAATTAGAAATTATATATATTTAATGCAATTTAATTTCTTTAAAACAGCACAAACTAACTGCCAAATGTTAGTAGAGATTCAATGGGCCTGTCTTAATTCCAAGATAAGGACCCTTTGTAATAATCACATTGTTTTGATGCAAATGGATGCAGTAAGTAGGCTGAATATTCCTCCCCCCAATCTGGTGTACATTATCAATCTGCCTAACAAATCCTCTTCTCTAGACAGTGCAAAGATGAGCCTTCACCCAACTCCAAATTCACAGGGTCTGAATTAATGAGGGTTACTGTAGTGAAACACTCTCATTACATTTACTAAGAACCCAAGCGGGGAAATGGCAACCCACTGAAACTTGGCTGATTCTGTTTTTAATCAGACTGTAATGTAACCCCACTGAACCATCTCTTCATGTCAGACGTGCTATCTCTTGAACAGTCTACATGTTTTTTTTTTCAGAGAACTAGTATTTGATGATAAAACATTTGCAAGTCTGGAATGTCCTTTACTTTAAACTTTATGCAGACATCTATGAGACAGTCACTCATACATTCTGGTAAATATTCTTGAATTACTGAATAAACAGCAGTTATATGTATGTCATGAGCTGGATCAATGCGAATGGAAAGTACCAGTGTTGCTAACATTATCACTAACAGACTTTTTAATTAGCTTGAGGAGATGGCCAACCACACATCCATTCAACAATTGGGGAAGGGAAGAATCATGGTGAGATATGTCACATAAGTAAATGCGCAAGAAGTATTTTTGCTGTCTAGATACACAATTTTCATCAGTGTAAGGAACTCTTGGTGTGGATATGTTTGCCAATGATACATGTGGACAAATCATCTGTAACTGACGGCCTCAGAGAGATGCCTGGAGCAACCAGAGGTAAAGTGACTTGTTTATTGTGGTAGGAGTTCCCAGTCACAGAGGTTGGTTTGGTTCAGGAGGCTAGAACTTAAGCCTCTGACACAGCTTTGACTTCCTTTGCCACAGCATCACCAATTGGTGAAGTCTGAGCAGGAGATCATGACAGTCATAGTGGCTAATGGGCCAAATATAGCAAATAGTGCAAAAAAGCTTTCTGGAGATGGTGTGAGAAGACATGGAACCTGACCCTGCACTAGATGGACAGAAGGTGATGATCCTTCTCTATAAGGAGCACTGGGTGTGGTTCCCGAAACCATGGAGTTGAAAAAGAGACAATTGATTGCAAGCCTCTAATAAAACTGGCCTGGGACATCCAAGATAGGGTAGTAAGGGTCTTTCTGTCCCACTTCAAATTAAGATATCCCTTAAATCTTCATTATGGTCCACCCAAGATTAAGACATCCCCTCAATTCCTCACCCCACTTTCTGGCCACCCATCTCTGAATTCAGACTTGAGGGACTTTGGAAATGGGGCTGAAGTTCTCCTGAGGCTCAAGTTATCTTAGCCATAGGACACTGAGGAGATCAGACACCATATGCTCAAGTCATGGTAGTCTGGAGAGGGAGGGTGGAGTGCTGCCAAACATTTAAGGGGCTACTTGATTCAGATATCCAGGTTACCTCCACATTGGAGGACCCTCAATTGGTCCCTGGGGCACCTTGGTTTCCATCAGGGGTTGGGGTGGGCACAACACTTAGATAAGTGGCATCCTTGCTCTGAGGGAAGTAAGTGGAAGACCCCCTATTGGGTCATGGCTATTGTGGCCAATCAGGGTGACTGTATTGTGGCAATGGATGTTATGAGCTCTTGGGAGTTGGCATCTTTACAGGCCTTTATAACAGCCTCTATACTGGTTATTGTGGATGGCCCAAATGACCTTGGAGTTTTCCAAGCCATCTTATGTGGTTAATACCAAACAATGTATGGAAGCTATTTCCTCCCCAGTGATGAAAACAAAGGAGGCTGGGGCACCAATTCCCTTTATAACAGTCCCATATGGCCAGTGAGGAAGAAGGATAGCATGCGGTTTATGGTGTAAAATCAAAGGCTCCCCTTCTTTGGGGTCAGGACCAGTAAAGACATTTTCCTGATGCTTCTCCCCCTACAGTTGTTTGTGGGGTATGGCAGCATCCATCAAAGACATCATATACCCTCTGTTGAATTTAACAAGCAGGCTGACCTCCTTATGAAAATAGAGTTTGAGGAGGAAATATACTGCTCTTCTAGGCATGGGGGTTATGATGCCATGCCACAGTGGATGAGAGGCCACTTGATCCCCCCAACTAAAAATGAAATAGCTACTTAATATAACAGCTGTTTCATAAGAAGTAACTATAATGAAGGGTAGAATTTATATAGAACTTTAGAGTTTGCAAAATGCTTTATATATGTCAACTCATTTGATCCTCAAAACAACCCTGTGAATAAGTGTTATTAATTATTCTTACTTTATAGATGAGAAAACAGAGGCAAACAGAAATTAAGTGACTTATTCAGAGTCATATAGACAAAATATTTGAAGCAAGATTCGAGCTTAGATCTTCCTGATGCTAAGATCTGCATTCTATCTACTACACCACATATTTCTGTGCATTGGTGCTCATCAGAGCACCCAGCTCTGAAAGACCAGCATGGCATGATTCCAGATACAGTTTGACCTACTTTTTCCTGGCAAAATCATCCCATTGTTCTCTTTTCCCCATCCTAGGGTAAGAGGTTGTCCCTTACTCCAGCTGATGGCTATTCAGAATATGGCCCTGCTGAACCAGTTGAGTCTACCACCACAGCATCCACCACCGAAGCTCTCACAGGACATATTCTTGTGGATCCCCCTATACCACTGGCTCTGTTCTTGGGCAGCCACTTCAACATGAGGGAGGACTGAGATTTGTCCAGCCACCATCAAATCTACAGGACTTTCCTCCTACATCATCCTTAGGCAACTGGCACTGTTTAATGCTGGAGCAAGCTCTGGAAAGGACAGCTTCATCATCACGTGCCTGACTATAAGGGTTCGACATCCCACCTCCTAGAAGCTGTGGCAGTTCCAAATTGATGCCCCCCTAAGAAGTAGGAGGACTCTCCATTCTAGCAGTCTCTCAAAATCAGCCTCCAGGAAGACTAACTCAAAAAGAACAGATTGTTTTTGAATGGAGTCCTCGCTGAATGTCGCTGGTTCTTCCTTATTCCATCCTCGGCATAGAGGCACCTTGGCTTCAAGGTCCCTGCCACTTCAGGGGTTCCATCCATCTTAGGGGTAAAGACTCAGGCTCCTCTCAATTGGTAGATATTTCCCCCCTTAAACGGTCAGACAACTTCCCTCTAGAAAGGGCTTAAAGGGCCATGAGGTAGAGTTGGAGGGAGATGTCTTATTTTTCAATGACAGGTGGAGGCAAAACTATCTTTGTGTAACTATGGTGACTGTGAATTTACCTGAATGAAAGGGGATTCCTTATTGGTCTTGGTAGTAATCTGGATAAATGTATGGGAGAGTCCTTACCTAGCATTCATGTGGAATAAGAGGGGAGTCCTTCAGTAGAGGCCTCTAAAGAGGAAATGAGTTGATATCAGTCCCCTTGGGGGGCTCCCAGGGAGGGGAAGTTTATGGTTTAAGGGTCTGGGAACACTGAGCAGGTGATAGGGGGTAAGTGTTAGCATTAACTCAGTTCCTATCCAGAATAGGATGCGTTCAAGAGGGCAATGACCTCTTACCTACCTTATTACTGCTGAGCCTGACCTATGACTAAGCTCTGTGGCTATGCCATGTGTTCTGGTGCTGCTCACATTCATCAACATTACACTCCCTTGGGGGATCTACTGTGAATTACCCTAAATGTCACCTACCACATGGAAGAGCCAGGACCTAGAGAAGGCAAGCCCTGGAATCCTAGTCTCCATTCTCCTGTATAGGCAATATTTAGTACCCCTGCTACTGTGCTCCTTCAGCAGACCACAGCATCACTTGATTTCCTTTTCTGTCTTCATGCCTCCGTTTTTCTTTTATCTGTACAAAGCTCTTTCGTTGGGCCTGCCTATGCAATGCTTCTCATATCCCTGAAGTCAGAGTTGTCTGTCAAGGATTCTCAGGCTACCTACATGGTGGAAATTCCTCTGGAACAGGGATTGGCAAACTATGGCATGTTAGTGAAATCTGGCTCACTGCCTGTTTTTGTATAGCTCATGAAATAAGAATGGTTTTTATATTTTTGAATAAATAAAACTTTATTTACAAATGTAAAAAATATTCTAAAGGAGTAGCTAGGTGGCACAGTGGATAGAGTACCAGCCCTGGAGTCAGGAGGACCTGAGTTCAAATTTGGCCTCAGACACTTGACACTTACTAGCTGTGTGACCCTGGGCAAGTCACTTAACCCTACTGCCTAGTCAAAAAAAAAAAACCCAAACATTCTTAGCCCATGGGCTGTACAAAAACAGATAGTGGGTAATGTTTGGCCTGTAGGCCATAGTTTACTGATTCCCCCCCTCCCTGCCCTGTACTCTATAAGACCTTTTTGTCATTAAAGGATGGAGTGTTGGAGAAGCAATAGCTATTTGCTTCTGATGATATATGATGGGCTAGTTTTTCCCTAAGAGTCAGAAAAACTGTCCCTGGCACTTGATTGGCTCAAGCCACTATATGGCTCCCAGGCCATACGTTGTGCAGGCCTGCTATAAGCAATCAGGACTCACTCTTCAGACTTGCCCAATGTCCCATTTCCACTCTTATGACCAGTGCACTTATGTTTGGAGATGAGAGGAGCTACAACTAGCTGAACTAACCCTATAGCTTTGCCAAATAGCCTTTCCATGCTATTGTTAAATAAACATTTCTGTTAAGTGTTGAATGGTCTATAAGTGTCACATTTTGTACCAATCCTGATTCTAAACCATCAGACTGACCTCAATCAGGCCTGATCCAGAATATCTTTTGTTACCCAGCCAGTTTGTGTTAGAGACCACGCTTGAACATGGTATATATGAACTATATTATAACTAATAATGCAGAATAAAGTGTGATAAGAATATAGAGAGTTATGTGGTGCTATGGGAGGCCTGGGGAAGAAAAGGTTATTTATGACTATATTATGGACAGCTAGGTGGCTCAGTGGAGAGAGCAGAGGGCTTGGAGTCAGGAATACCCAAGTTCAAATCCAGTTTCAGACACTAGCTATATGACCCTGGACAAGTTACTTAACTTCTGTTTGCCTCAGTTTCCTCATCTGTAAGATGGGAATAATAATAGCACCTAGCTCTCCAGGTTGTTGTGAGGATCAAAAGAAACAATAATTGTGAAGTGTTTAGCACAGTGCCCGGCACACAGTAGGTATTATGTAAACATTCGTAATTATAATTATTATTATAGTGATTATGATGATGATGATATTACGGGGTGGAGATTTTAAAAGGCTTCTCACAAGAGGTAGAATTTGAGCAAAGCTTTGAAGGATTCATAGGATTTCCACAGGTAGAGATTGAGGGCAAGGCAGAAGTGGGGAAATATCATTCCAGGCAGAGGACAAAGTTACGGAAATGGGAAAATATATTTTCAGCAATCAATCAACAAGATTTATCAAGTGCTATGTGCTAGGCACTTCACTAAGCACTGGAGATACAAAGGAAGATAAAAACAGCTCTTGCCCTTAAGAAGCTTACAATCTATTGGAGGAGAAAGCAGATCAAAGAAAAGAACAGACAAGATAGAGATATATAGAAGAAGGAAATCTCAGAGAGGAAGGTTCCAGCAGCTGAGGAGACAGAGAAAGGCCTCCTGCAGAAGGTGGGGTTTGAGCTGAATTGGGAAGGATGCTGGGAATTCTTCAAGGCAGGGGTGAAGAGGGAGAGCATTCAGGCAAGTTCTCAAGAGAGGAAGGTTTCAGGGGAAAGACAATGAGTTCAGTTTTGATATGTCTGCAAGGACTTACAGCAACAATTTCTCCCAAAATAAATTATGTAACTTTAAACTTCCTGGAGCTATACACAAATTCCCAGTATGGCGATGTTGGACATTTTCTCCTTAAAAACCCATCATCGTCTCGTTTTGGTCTTAATAATTTGGCATCCTAATACATCAGCTGGCTGGCTGCTAGCTCTGGGGTCTTTACCACATCCAAATATCAGGGTTTTCATGCTCCAACAGGGTCTGTTGAGACTTTGACCTTGACTTCTGTACTACCTCCTTACCTGGAGTAGGTCCAGATAAAGTTCCAGTCCGCAACTCCATGTCTTACCATGCCCAACTCGGGGCACTCGGCCTACTTCACAGAAAGCCTTCCTGCCTGGCTGATTCTGAGCACGTGGTTTCAGTCTGCATTTGGCTTTGTAGACTTTGAGGTGCCAGTGGGACACCCAAGCGAACATGTTTAGAGTCCAGCTGCCAAAGCCTAAGCATGGAACTGTGGATACAGAAAATTGAGTGAATAGAAGGCTTTTGCATCCTGAACCTCTGTGACCCATTTCCAGAGGGAAAGTCTTTACCAAGAACAGAGTTTAGGGACAAAGGGTTAATACAGCAGAGGGGAAACAGAAGGAATGCATGTGGAGAGAAAGGATAATTCATATGGTTGAATCAAAGGCCATCATGCTTTTCTAAGAACTTTGAAAGGTATTCTGTGCAGAAACTGGAGCCAATAGACCCTCCTCCTTCCTTACTAGAAATCCTTCCTGGGGCCCTGAGTCCAGAGTGCAGACAACCAGCTGAGTAAATCTTTGTCCAGTTAAGAGAATGGCAGCCATGGGCAACTCTGAATGTTGGACCAGAGATGTAGCATGAAGGGTCAGGATTGAAATCTCTAGGCCAAAGTTTGTGCCAATGTCACAATGCCCTTGCCTTTTATAGTCATGGCCCTGCTGACAGCATTTCCTATCCATTTTTAGGGTCTAGTGGCCTCTGCTACAGCTGCTGCCCTAGGGGTAGGAGAAAGCCTCAGGCAGGCTATGTCATACAAGTAGCAAGAAACTGAGTATCAAGACTCTCCTTCATCATTCATGGACCACCCTGTGATGTGAGCCCCCTAAGCTCTGGCATGACTACTTCGGTAGTCCCGGAGATGCACAATCGGTGCCACCCCTAAGGGCCACTCCACTCACCCAGGAGGAATACCTCTCCCTGCCACCCACTCCAGAGTCTAGTCATACAGCTTGAATATTTTGGAAGACAAAACACACACACACACACACACACACACACACACTCAGGAACCAAAGGGAAAGAAGCCCTGAGAAACCACGCCCACTTCCACATATCATACTAAAGCCTACTCTTCTACCTCACTTGATTCCATGGGAGCCATGCTAGGCCACTACCTAAAGGCAGTGCAGTTGGATGGTAGGAGTTGGAATGGGAGATGGGATGTTAGGCTTAAAACATCAGCAGGCCTCTTTTACTTGGCCATCTCATCAGCTCCCATGGATTTAATGATTATCTCTATGCTGATGATTTCCAGATCTATTTATCTAGTCCTGTCCACTCTCCTAACCTCTAATTTCATATCTCCAACTTCCCATTGGACATCTCCAACTGGAGCTCCCAAAGATATTGTAAACTAACCACGTCCAAAATGGAACTCATTTTCTTTACCCCTAAGCCTTCCTCCTCTTCTTAACTTCCCTGTGACTGTCAAGGGCACCAACATTCTCCCTGTCTCAAAACCTAGGCATCAAACTCAATTCCCCCCCTCCTCTCTCTCTCATCCTCCCACCCCATATACAATCTGGTACCAATTCCTGTCAATTTTACCTTCTTAATATTTCTTGCATAAACTCCCTTCTCTCTCCTGACACTATCACCTACTACAGGCCCTCATCACCTCATGCTTGGACTATTGCAATTGTCTTCTAACATGTCCCCTCCGTTGATCTTCCTAAAGCACAGGTCTGAACATGTCAATAAACTTCAATGGCTCCCTATCACCTCCAGGATCAAACATAAAATCTTCTATTTGGCTTTCTATTTGCCCTTCGTAATGTAGCCTCCTCCTACCTTTCTAGTTTTCTTACACCTTAATCACCCCCCTCCCCTGCCCCCATATACTCTGTGATCTAATAATTCTGGTCTTCTTACTGTCCCTCAAATAAGATAATCCATAGCTGGACTCCGAGCATTTTCCCTAGCTGTCCCCATGCCTGGAATGCTCTCCCTCCTCACCTCTGCCTCCTGGCTTCCCTGGCCACCTTCAAGTCTCAGCTAAAGTCCACTTTCCATAAGAAGTCTTTCCCAGTCTTCCGTAATCTTAGTGACTTCCCTCCATTGATTATCTCCAATGCATCTGATTATAGCTTTTTTGTACACAGTAGTTTGCATGTCATCCACCCCATTAGATGATGAGCTCCTTGAGAGCAGGGACTGTGCTTTGGCCTTTCTCTGTATCCCCAGCATTTAACATAGGGCCCGGCATACAGCAAGTAATTAATAAATGCTTCTTGATTGACTTTGTTGCCTTATTACTTCATTACAGATCCCCAATGAAATCTCTAACTCTTTGGGTGTAGAATTGCCTGCAGGGGTATTAACAAGCTATCAGCTGATGACCTACATACTCTAATCTCTCCGCCAGCATGGGCACCCTACTTCTAGGCTCTCTGCTTCCCCACCTGCCACACTGCCCACTTTGATAAATTTATGGTCTCATTGGTGTGGGTACTCCAGCCAGTGGTAGGGAGATTACACCCCCTTCTTTTCTTTTCATACTGTTTTATTCTGGTTCATGTAATTTAAAAAAAAATCTTCCATAGAGAAGCCATTCAGCTCACTGGCTTCCTTCCCCTGGTCTTGTAATGAACCTCAGAACCCCAGAGTTGGAAAGAACCTCAGCGACTGTCTAGTCCAACCCACAGTAGAAAAAGAATCTCCATTATATCATATCAGACAAGTGGTCATCCAGTCTTTGCCTAATGACCTTTGGGGAGAAGGAGCCCAGGACCTTCCAAAGGAGCTCATTCTCCTTTTGGAAGAAGTCCCCCTCCTCCAGAATAGCAAGCCAACATTTTCTTCTTTGCAGAGCTTCTCGCTCTGACAGACATAATATCCCCCTTCTACCTGGTAGTATTTCAAATACTGGAAGACAGAAAATGTCACCCTTGAGTCCTCTCCAGGCTACATAAACATTCTTTAGACTGTATCAATTCATTCATAGTATCTAGTTTGTGGTTTCTCTCACCCTTCCTGTGATGTATACAAAGATGACTTTGTGCAACTCGGCCTCACTTAAATCCAATTCATTCCCAAGTCAATGTCATTGGTCCTCTTTGAAATTGAAAGACGAACAACAACAAAGACATTTGTAAGGAGACACAGTTTGCTGTAGTGGATAGGGCTGGTCTTAGAGTCAGAAAGATCTAGTTTCAAGTACTATCTCTGACAAATATTGCTGTGAGCCTAGCAGTGTTAATCTCACTGCACTTCCAATAACTTTCTTAAGCCGGGAAGCTGTGGAAAGAGTGGCTCCATGCATTAGTTAAGGGAATTTCCTCCCCAGAAGTACAGCATACAAATGAATCACAGGTTTTACCCAAAAAATAGGCTGGGGAGGGCAGGTCTGGGTGCGGGGGTGTGTGTGTGTGTGTGTGTGTGTGTGTGTGTGTGTGTATGAGATTTGCTTCTTGAAACATTGTAACTCTAAGGGCCATCCTTCCTCTGGGAAACGCAAATGGACTAAAATTAGCTGCTAGAGAATACAGGCATAAACACATAGAGAGCTATAGCGTAATTGAGGCATTTTGCTCTTGAGTTGGATCCTTGGGTATCCAAAGTTTATTTTGTTCATCTCTGAGTTAGTATTCATATGCAGAATCTTAAAGGAAAAAAGACATAAGCATCTCCAACAGAGGGCCTTTATTCTCAATAGAGAGAACCCCCAAAGGCTACCTACTGAACAATGGCCAGGCAATTTAGAGATGAAGACCTATGCCACAGAAACTGGTTCTTCTGTGTAGCTTTAATTACTTCTGGCTTTTTTCCCTAAAACTAACTGAGAGGATCTCCAAGTCTCCCTAATTATAACTTCAGAGGAAAGAGTCCACCAGGGTCCAAAGAGCCTGGTAACACTAGGGATCATAAATGAGATCACACATAACTCTACTGTTAACCAAACTTGATAATGAGGCAGCTGGTAGAGCAAAGGATAGAACCTGAGCTCAGATTGGGCCTCAGATAATTACTAGCAGTGTGACCTTGGGCAAGTCACTTAACTTCTGTCTGCCTCAGTTTCCTCAACTGTAAATGTGGATAATAATAGCACCTCTCTCCCAGGGTTGTTGTTAGGGTCACGTGAGATAATATTTAGAAAGTGCTTTGCAGACTTAAAGTTAAAAACATACTATCCGCCTGACACTGTGTTAAGTACCATTTTACACTGAAAAAACTGAGGCTATGAGAGGTTAGATCACTTGCCCAGGGTCATACAGCTAGTAAGTTGGGATCTGTGGTAGGATCTGAATTCAGATGTTCCTGATTCAAGTCCCAGGGCTCTATCTACCGTCTAAAGCTATATGTATATGTGTGTGTAATGTATATGTATATATATTTATATCTGCTTTAAAGTGACATGTATACATCAATATCTATATATAACATTTATTATTTCTTGTATCTATATCCAATAGCACTGGAGAAGGAAATGGCAAACCACTTCAGTATCTTTGCCAAGAAAACCCCAATTTGGGTCACAAAGAGTCAGCCACAACTGAAACAAGTGAACAACAACAATATACAATAGCTGTAGATGTGTTGAAAGCCAGAATCAAGGTTGCTGGGAGAAATATCAACCATTTAAGATATGCAGATGATACCACTCTGATGGCAGAAAGTGAAGAAGAATTAAGAAGCCTCTTGATGAGGGTGAAAGAGGAGAGTGTAAAAGCCGGCTTGAAGCTTAACATCAAAAAAGCCAAAGATCTTGGCAACTGGTCCCATCACTTACTGGCAAACAGAGGGAGAAGAAATGGAAGCAGTGTCAGATTTTATATTCCTGGGCTCAAAGATCACTGCAGATGGCAACTGTACCCATGAAATTAAAAGATGCTTGCTCCTCGGAAGGAAAGCTAGGGCAAATCTGGACAGCATACTGAAAAGCAGAGATTATCACCTTGCTGATAAAGGTCTACATAGGCAAAACCATGGTTTTTTTAGTAGCAATGTATGGCTGTGAGAGATGGACTCTAAGGAAAGCTGAGCACTGTAGAATTGATGCTTTCAAATTGTGGTGCTGGAGAAGACTTCTGGGAGTCCCTTGGACAGCAAGGGGATCAAATTAGTCAATACGTTAGGAAATTAAGTCAGACTATTCATTAGAAGGTCAAATGCTGAAACTGAAGCTTAAATATTTGGCCACATAATGAGAAGATAGGACTCATTGGAAAAGACCCTGATGTTGGGAAAGATTGAAGGCAAAAGGAAAAGGGGACAGCAGAGGATGAGATGGATAGAGGTGTCATGGAAGCAGTGAGCATGGATAGACTTCAAGAGATAGAGGAGGATAGAAGGGCCTAAGGGCTAAAGAACAACAAATCACCATTAAGCGCTGACTATGCACAAAGCATGGTGCTAAGCGCTGGGGATATAAACGGAAGGGTCACAGCCCCTGCCCTCACAGAGCTCACCCTGTAATGGGGGAGGCAAAACCTAGGGAAGGTTTCAGCTGCATGTCAGATGGAAAAGTCCCATGGTCCTCAAAGGCCTCTTCCTTAATGTCATTTCCACTGATAAAATCCCATCAGTTTCTGAAGCTGAACCATTTAACCAGGCCAAAGACCTTGGTGACAAGAGCTTTCTTTTCTGGTCCTTCAGTAGCTGTGGCTGTCTGTAGCACCTGCAGGGGCAGTGGGCAGGCTGCATCTCCTTCCCAGGAGGGCCCTGGGCTGGAAGCATCGCTATTCCCAAGGCTCTTGGGCTCAAGGCCCTGGGATATCTCCATTGGGGTGTGAGGGGGAGACTGTGGTCAAGGCGGTGGTAGCTTTACCTGTCTGATGCATGCTGCCTCCTGTCTCTCCCTCAGGGTGCCCAGCTGCTTCAGTGCTTTGGCTTCCAGTTAGATGGTACAGTGATAGAGGAGTGGACTTGGAGTCAGGAAGACCCAAGTTCAAATTCTGCCTCAGATATTACTACCTGTGTGGCAAGTCACTTAGCTTCTCCTAGCCTCAGTTTCCTCATCTGTAAAATAGAGATAATAATTCACACCTACCTCACAGGGTTGTGAGATTCAAATCAGACAACCTATAGCCTGATAGGCTAAGACTGTTAGACTGTTTCTGAGCATACTTTGCTCATGATACAGGCCCTCTGAGTGGCCAAATTTCTAATCTAGATGCATCTAAGGTACAGGGCAAATAAAAGATGAGTACTCGGTCCTCATGGATGTAAAGTGGGTTCTAGAAAAACTCAATAAAGCTAAAGAGAAGTGGCTATTAAAGAAATGGATTTGTATAATATGAACATCTATATAGATACTAAATAAAATTGTCCCAGCCATGGCCGGGGGACAACCAGGGGAAAACATCAACAGCAAACAAGCAAACAACACTAAACGTACTCTTGTCCTGAAAATATACAAATCGGGGGCAGCTAGGTGGCGCAGTGGATAGAGCACTGGCCCTGAAGTCAGGAGGACCTGAGTTCAAATCCCGGCCTCAGACAAAACACTTGACACTCACTAGCTGTGGGACCCTGGGCAAGTCACTTAACCCCAATGGCCTAAAAGAAAAAGAAAATATACAAATCGCCACACTCCTTCCCCTCAGCCTACCTGTCCACATTTGCATCCTTGGGTCTTGCTACTTCTCCATCTATAGCCTGTCCCTTGATGATATCTCTCTATGGTTGGAAGGCATTGAAAAACTTGGCGTCATACAGGAGTCAAAGAGGATTAAAGCCAATGCCCTCGGATGCAGGTAACTTTGTTTGGCAATCTCACTGGAGGTTATGTGGTACCAAGGGGCCTGAGACAAGGGAGAGGGCGAGGCTTTTTTTAAGGCTGAATTATGTGTATCTCACTGAAAGTTTAACAGCTGAAGACACTTAGAACCAACCCTGAAAATCTTTAAGACAGCACCACAGCCCACATACCACAGTCCCAAAGAAATCCAGATGAGGCTAATAAGAATCATGTCACACTTCTAATGAAAACAGACCCAGGGATTCCATTCTACTCACTTTCAGTTTGAGTTTCTGGGAACAGTCAGTGGGAGACGTGTCATTTCTAGTTCCCCAAAGCAGACTTGATGAAGGGCTTCTCCTCCAGCTCATCCTCCAGAAATATCCCTATCCTAGTACAGCACCCTCTTTTGGCCACCCTCTCATTTTGTCCTCAGTCTTGCAGGTTGGGTGCCCAGAGGATGGCTATTGCTTTGAGTTCTAGGGGTAATGGTGTGTAGTGCATGAGTCTCTACTGGTATGTTTCTCTTAACAATCAGCCAGAATATACAATTAACTCTTAGCAAAGATATTTACTCAAATGGTAAAGCAAAAACCCTAATTATAAAACACTCCCTCCATGAACCAGGGGTACACTCCCCTACAAATACACACAAGCAACTGTGGGAAGGCTGAGCTCCAAGTCTGAGTACACTCAGGTAGGATACACACGTGGTGAAGGCCACTCAACTTTCCTCATAGAGTTCTCCAGCAGCTCCCCTTGGGTACGGTGCCTCTCAAGGGTCTCAGGGTCTGCTCCTTTACATAGTTCAACCCTTGATTGCCAGATGTGATAGAAGCAATATCTTAAGGCCTTTCCCCCATGCAGACTAGGATAATTTCCCCTTAAAAGGTAATAAAATCATCCTCAAGACCTAACTGGTTTAGGGGCCTGAAGTCTTAAGCTAATGATACTGCTTCCTGGTTCTCTTAATACCCATGCATAGTCGCCGGGATCCTCCTCAGGCTTCTATTAAGTTGGCCATGTTAGGACACAAGGCCAAATCAATGCTATAGCTTTAGTGAATATGCTTCCTTTGCTAGAGCTAAGTAAATCTCTTCTTTTTAACTGGCAAATGTTTTCCAAGTGTCTCATTTCATTCCGGTCTCAAACATGAGGTACCAGACTAGCCTCAGCTTGGCCCAGCATATTGTATCAGAGCCAGCTCCTTGAAGCTGCCTCCTCCCTCAGGTAACTGTCTCTCTGTATAAGCACCTGCTCCCCACTCGATGAAGTATCTCCTATTGGTTCAGGAGCTCTCAAGGAA
The DNA here is from genome assembly GCF_900497805.2 of Vombatus ursinus. NCBI lineage: Eukaryota > Metazoa > Chordata > Mammalia > Diprotodontia > Vombatidae > Vombatus > Vombatus ursinus. The sequence continues at coordinate 2,078,340 of NW_020944351.1, read as the reverse complement.
ACATATATCCAATATCTGGGTGGTCTGAGGGGAAATTCCCTCTTCCCCGTCACAGAGGCCACTGCCACAAACCCTGCCTTGAGCTTGAATCTTGAATCTTGCCTGGGATCTCTTTGTAATCTTAGTTGGAACCACTGCACATGGCATTTCCTGCTCTGGTTCTAGGCGCCATGCCCAATGGCATAGGGGGAGAGAATCCTCTTCTTGCCTCCATGCAGCCTTGACTACCTGAGGTTCCTTAGGCCTCAGATAGCTTAAGCTCCCAAAGGCACAGCTAATTTCTCTTCCAAGCCAACCCCATTGTTCCCTTCTTGACTCAATGTGAGAGGTAACCATGCTTGATAGAAGAATGCATCTTTACAGGTGGCTTACCATTTCAGTGACACTTGGTGATTACATCCTGGGTCTTCTGCGACCACATAACTGAAATGGTTAGAACTCGGCCATCTAGTTCAACCATTTCATTTTTCAAAGGAGCAAAGTGAGAACCAGAGAAGAGATAATACTTACCCAAGGTAATACAAGTAATAAGTGCCAAGGCTGGGACAAGAAGTCATATTCCCTGACTCTTTCCATGACGTTGTGCTTCCTGTTACAAACTCTGTCAGACTATAAATGATATCAGGGCTGCTCCTAGGCAGGAGCTAGTCACATCTGTGGAATCGACATTTATAATGGAAATCTAAATCCAGATTTAGACATGAGGATTGATGAAATAAGTGGCTGCTTGTGTAATGGGATCTGAGGAGCATTAAAGTCTGCTTCCTATCTCAATACAACGGCAGCCTGTTGGTCTTGAGGGAGGGCAGGCAGGCAAAGGGACACTTGGTGAGTACAAGAGTACGGCCCAGGTGAGTAAGTGTAGGATTCTTGGAGGACCAATGTGATGGAAGTAATAGTTCAAGCCCCTCTCTGGTGGGGAGTTAGGCTAGTTTTTCCTTGAAAGGTATTGAGAGTATCCTCAAGACTTGATTGGCTCAGAAGACTAACGGACTCAGGCTAGTGACATCACTTTCTGATCACTTGAGAACAAACTCTCTGTAAGAAGTTTCAGGCACTCTCGCTGATGTTTGTTGGCCTAAGGAAAGGGAACTTGGTCCAGCTGAGTCAGCTCAGGGTATCCTCAATGCATACCCTCATTGAACATCCTTCTCCACCTATGGATGAGTAAATCTTCTATTAAATGTTTTGTTAACTGTTCAATGACAAGTATTTCATTCTGTTCCAGTATCCAATTTAAGCTACCAGGGGACTGGTTTGAGTCAAGCCCAGTCCAGAACAAGTAGGCATGAAGGATGCTGGATTGACTGGCTTTCGATACAGACATCTCAGAAAAAGTCTTAAAAGGCTTGGTCAAGTAAAAAATCAAAGCTTTCTATAGTCATAAGAAAAAATTATCTAAATCACTATAGATTAGAGAAATGCAAATTAAAACAACTCTGAGGTACGACCTCACACCTCTCAGATTGGCTAATATGACAGAAAAGGAAAATGACAAATGTTGGAGGGGACATGGGAAAATTGGGACACGAATACACTGTTAGTGGAGTTCTGAACTGATCCAACGATTCGGGAGAGCAATGCAGAACTACATCCAAAGGGTAATAAAACTGTGCATACCCTTTGAACCAGCAATACCCAGTAATACAGACCCATTACGAGGTCTGTATCCCATAGAGATCAAAGAAAAGGGAAAAAGACCTACATGTACACAAATATTTACAGCAGGTCTTTTTGTGGTAGCAAAGAATTGGAAATCGAGGGGATGCCCATCAACTGGGGAATGGCTGAACAAGTTGTGGTATATGAATGTAATGGAATACTATTGTGCTATAAGAAATTACAAGCAGGATAGTTTCAGAAAAACCTGGGAAGACTCATACAAACTGATGCAAACTGAAGTGAGCAGAACCAGGAGAACACTGCAAACAGTAACAGCAATATTGTACAATAATCAAGCTATTTTTAGCAATACAATGATCCAAGATAATTCCAAAGGACTCATGATAAAAAATGCTATCCACCACCAGAGAAATAACTGATAGAGTCAGAATGCAGATCAAAGTGTACTATTTTTCACTTTCTTTATTTTTGTGGGGTTTTTTTTTTGGTCTGTATTTTCTTTCACAACATGACTAATATGGAAATATGTTTCACATGGTTGTACATGTATAACCTATATCAAATTACTTGACTTCTCAATGAGGGAGGAGGAGAGGGAGGGAGAGAATTTAGAACTCAAAATTTTAAAAAACAAATGTTAAAATTGTTTTTACATATAATTGGGAAAAATAAAATATTAAAAATGTTTAAAAAATTTTAAAAGACCAAAAAAAAGGCTTAGTCAAGGATGACACTGGGGCTAACCTTAGGACATAAGTCTATCAATGCCCAGGCCCTTGGTAGTTTCTCTGCCCAAGACCTTTGGCAGCTCATGGCATTGCTCAGCACACACATACATTCATAGGACAACAGAACATAACCATATCCACCCAGGAAGACTAGAAACCCAGACCTTCTCTGCTCCATCATAAAGAAGTCTAACCTGGTTCTCTAGTTTGACCCTCCTTCCAACAATACAACTATAACATGATGGACCAACCTAAACACCGGTAAAGAGCTTCTAGTACCCCCTGGTTTTATCTGCTAATTAAAGGAAGCCTCAGAGGAGGAAAGGTTGGTGGCTTCATTAGGGCTATCTGCTCTACCTACTGCCTCTGGTCCCTAACCTTGAGCCCTCCCTCCTCCCACTCATCAATTGCCTTACCTCTCTGATTAAGGTAAGAGTGACATCTTCCAGGGCTAGCAAGGGGGCAGTACCAAGCCCATGCTCTCTATGCAGTGCTTAAGAAACTGTGGGTTGCAACCATATATGGGGTAGAGACCCATAGTTTAAGAAGCACTGAAGAGGATCATGAGTGGAAAAAGTTTAAGAAGCCCTGCATAGTGTAGGTAAATGGATGCTCAAAACTTAGGAAGGAAAGATGGTGCCCATTCCCATTTCTTCCTTCCTTTTGGCTCTTAGCCCTTTGATAATTTGATTCCATGATATAGATTTCTATTCTAGGGGTGGGGGTAGGGCTGTGACTAGGATGTTTCATTCATTCTGGAAAGGGGGAGAGACATGAAACAGTCACTTCTATGTAACAAAAAAAATCTCACTTCTATGTAACAGTGGAAAAAAGAAATCTGAATGGGTCAGAGGCAGTTCTGCCCTTCTCTCCCCTCTCTCTGCTTACTTGCTGCAACCAAATCAACAATGCACCATTACCATGGGCCATCTGCTGGGCCATGGAAATAACTTGGGATCATAGGACTTGGAGCTGAAAGGATCATTTATATAGGACCTAGGATTTGGAGCTGGAAAGGACCTTAGAGGTCATTGAGTACAAGACCCTCATTTCATAGAGGAGGAAACTGAGGCCTAGAGAGGGGGAGCAGAGAGGTGGCAAAACCCAGGGCTGCTAATGCTGATCTGACTCTAAGACTCTCTCTCCACTCTCTCTCTGCTGCTTCTCCCACACAGAGTCCTTATAAAGGGGGTTTTCAAGAGATTTTACCTGCATATATGAAGGGAAACTCTGTACTGCCCCTAAAAAGGAATGTGAATCTTCTTTTGAACAAAGACACTTAACAAGCTCTAACGAGGAACTGTACTCATTATCAATTATTCTAACGGATTCATGAAAATGCTGCAAACCTTCTGGTGTGGGGGTGGGAGGTGGTCATCTCTCTCTCCTTGCTCTCCTGCCTGCTGCTATGATGTTCATTTGCAGTGAGCAAAATGGCAGCTCTTTAAAAATGTTCCACTTTTTGCAAATTCTAAGTGACTTGGAGGTTTGCCTCCATACCCTTTATCTCCAGTTCGGCTACAGTGTAAAGGGTTTCCTGCACCTAAGAAACTCGACCCACCCAGCTCTGAATGAAGAAATGAAAAGACATTTATTAAGCTCTTAGTATGGGCCAAGCATTGTGCTAAGCACTGGGGATGCAAATGTAACAGAGGATGAGCACATGGCAGAATGTGCCAACCTGTTCCTCTGATGCAAATTTCCCGTGTGGGAGAGGCTGGCGAATCTGATTCTTCTGGGAGAGTCATGATGATTTGTAATAGAAGTTCCTTGGACAGACTTGAGCATGTATAAACATTCTCTAACTGGTTTGGGTCTACTTAACATATGGTTAGGAGAAGCCTTTTTTGATCAACTGCATAGCCTAGTCTTTTGGGGGGCAGTTCTTCTGGCTACCCTGCTAATGAATCTACTAAAGGCAGCTGGCCGCACAGTGAATGGAATGCTGGGCCTGGATTCAGGAAGACCTGAGTTCAAATCTCGCCTCAGACACTTCCCAGCTGTGTGACTTTGGCAAGTCACTTCACCTGTTTGCCTCAGTTTCCTCAACTGTAAAATGAGGATAATAACAGCATCTATGTCCTAGGGTTGTTGTGAGGATCAAATGAGATAATACTTGTAAAAAAGCTTAGCACAGTGCCTGGCACATAGTAGACACTATGTAAACATATTTCCTTCCCCTTCCCTAACAGCCAGACTCCTTCAATCATAGCATCTCAATCACAGCATCTGGCAAGAGACAATACTGTGAGCGGTAAGGCCTCGGGGCCTTCTCACCATTCAGGCCACATGGACTGAAAAACAGCTTTGGATCTTGGCCTCTGCTTTTGCTCTTTTCCATTCCAGGTGAAGGGATTGGAGCTTCCAATCTCATGAGTTTCAAAGGCAAGTAAGTGAGATGAGCTTCCAGGCTTCCCAGCATGTGGGTTTGAAGCCTGTTTGGCATTGGTGCCCAGAGGAACAAGGACTGACCTTTAGGATCCAGGCCAGCTGAGCCAAGGGCTGGTAGGGATGCCACATTTGTACATGAACTTGGTAGAACCAGCGCTCTGAAGGAACTAAGATAAGTTTTGAGTCCCTTCTCCCTAGAGACCATGGTGGGAGAAGAGATAGTATATCCCCAATGTATTAGGAGTGGGGGAGGCAGTGCTGGTTCATTTTTTTTTAAGTAAATATCCCTTTGTAAAAGCTAATTGCTATGAAACGATTAAATGGAGCTGGGATGTTATTCATGGGCACCTACCAGCAGGAGGAATAATTGGTGGGGAACAGAACTAAGTGTATTAGAGAAGATGCCTGGAATCCTCAGGGAGAGAGAGAGACAGAGAGAGAGAGAGACAGAGAGAGAGAGAGACAGAGACAACCTTGATCTGGGATAGTGAACCCTGCATGGACTGGCTACAAAAAGAGAAAAGCAAAGACAGCTCAGGATCACCTTGATGCCATGAGGTGGCACTAAAAGGGCTTTCATGGAGATTTTATTTGCATATATTGTAGTAATGATACCAGGAGGCAGTGTGGCCCTGTTGAGAGAGCACAGGCCTTAGAATCAGGAAGACCTGGGTTCACATCCCACCTCTGACACTCCCTGAAGGATTCTGAGCAAGTCCCTTACCCTCTCAGTGTCCTCAGACAACTCTCTCTCAGCTGACAGAAGGAGGTTCTGTCATGGGAGTTCCCTCTATCAATGAAATCAGAAATCTGGGCCAAAAATAAAACCAATATTCATTTATGTGGTGCTTTAGAATTTCCAAGGGGTTTGTACAAGCTTTTTCTTAGGTGTTATACTCCCATTTTACAGATAGGCAAAGAGAGACAATGATTCTAAAGAATTTGCCCAAGCTCACAGAATGAATTTGCCTGACATAAATAATCCAGCATTCCTTCCATAATACAAAAGGTGTCCCGCCAAAGCCTCAGTCCTACCTTGCCTTTTCCCTGTCAAGAGGCATCAATATATATTTCCCTAAGTAGAACATAGGCTCTCCCTGCCCACCCTCCCGAGTAACCATGCCTAGAATACACTCCTTACCTATATTTCATCCATTCCCTAGACTCCTTCAAGGTTTGACTCCAGAGCCCCTCCCCTGAGGAGGCATCTTCCATCTCCCCAGCTGATAGGGCCTTCTGTCACTGAAATTACCTTGTATATATTTGTGTATGTGTGTGTGTGTATACACACATACATATACACACATACATATATACGTATATGCATGTGTGTATATAAACACACATATATACTACGCATGTGTATATATATGTAAACATATACACATACACTTTGCATATATTTTACATACTCACAAGAGAGAATGTGATCCAGTGGATGGAGAGCTAACTTTGGAGTTATTTAGGAGGACCGTGGTTCAATTCCTGTGTCTCCTACATAGCTACAAGACCCTGAGTAAATCACTTAATGTCTCAGTGGCCCCTAGCAATGCTCCAAAATGCGAAGGTGCAGGGCAGGTACTACTTTGAACTGATAAAAGTTCATTCCTCACTGGAAATTCCCCACACCTATAAAATCACAGACTAATCTCCAACCTATTCCTCAATACTTTGGACTTCCTGTGATAAATTCTCGAGAGAATATGGACACACAAGATGGGTATGCACAGAGAGGCATTATTTGAATTGATGAGACCACAGATCCATTTGAACATATACATATAATAGATCTATCGTATATATACACAGTATATATAGTATACATGTAACATACACACACGTGTGTGTGTGTGTGTGTATATATATATATATATATATATATATATATATATATATATATATATATATATATATATACACATATATGTATATTCCCTTCCCTGATAAAATGTTAAGCTACGTGAGGACAGTGATTGTTTCATTGCTGTCTTTGACGGTGACTGGCACATAGTAAGCTTTTCATAGTATCTACACTCAGGGGTAGGGTTAACCATAACCCTAACTCTGGCTATCTCCTCCTTGCTCTCTTCGCCTGGTGGTAAAGGTGAGATTGGTGACTGTCATTCCCAGGCCTCTATTGCAGGAAAGCCCCACCTTCACTTCATTGCCTACTCCTGCCATCTTCTCCTTGCCAACTGCCTTGCTGCTGTTATACCCTTTCCTTCCCACCCACCCCATCATCCCCAATCCTGATGGAACCATGAACCTTGATCAAATCTACACAGTCATTTTCCTGAATTGTGGAGGGAAGCTGTCAATCTACTCCCCTGGGGCCCAATTCACCACCCCAATAACTTTCCAGAACAAAGTGCCTCTACCTGGTCTTCACCCCTTTGAAGTATTGGCTTATCTGAACTTTGCATCTCCCCCAGTTCGGAGCACTGTACATAAAAGTATGCTGAACTGAATAGAAAAGCTACTAAGACTGCAACAATATTATTTTGTATTACATTACAATAAAATCATTATTGATATTTCCTAAGCAAAAGATTAGAAATTTTATATATTACATGATCTTTTTCCTTTACCTTCAAAGACCAGAAAAATCTCACCAAATGGTAAGACAGCTCTTAGCCTGAAGATAGAGGAAGTATATACCTTTTGTAGGATTTTTAAAAACCAACAATTCCTTTGTCCTATGTGATATTCTGATCAAAAGTGTCCAGGGGCTCCCTATTGCAGGTCAAATTCAAACACCTTTGCCAAGCAGCCTTCTACAATCCCTTGTTGCCAAAATGTCCAGCTTGACTTCATATCCTCTCCAAACACTGTGGTCTGATCAAACAGGACTTATTCCTGAAAGCATGCACTGCACTCTCATATCTCTGTGCATCTGTCCACATTGATCCCGTATGTGGAATGCCTTGCTTCCCCTCTTCAATTCCCACCCATTCTTTGAAGCTCTCCAGGAAGCCTGACCTAATGGCTAATACTGTTTTTCTTCTTCAATGCACTTCTCATGTCATTATACCACATAGTTACCTGTGTTGGCACCTTATGTCCCTACAAGACGGTGAGTCCCATGAGGTCAGGGACTCTGTCTTATCTAAACTTTGTAAGTGTGTCCCCCAGTACAGAGTTCTGCACACAAAAGAACTTAAATGGTTGCTGTACTGTAGCATAGGGTATTTTAGGCAATATAACTTGCAGTTACCCTAGGAACCTCTAGATGGAAGTATTTCTCCATGACTAAGTCTATATGGCAGGTGGCGACCGAACCAATGGCTGAAATTAGAAAACAGGTGACCAAGGAAATCAGAATTGAAATACAGGGAGCCATAAAATGGATCCGACAAGATGGGGGGAAGGAGAAAGGAGAGAAGGCTGACAATTGCTATCCAGGTTGGGTTTTCCCCGCCCTCACCCCGCTTCCTCCCCCAATCACTAAGTCTCATATTATGTACGCTATTCACAGTAGCCTCTTTAATGGAGACACAGGCTTCCAGTTCCAAACAAAGACTCTACATGCACCGTAACAGACAGCCCTAGGATTGATCGGGTTCTCAAGGGTGAGCTGGTCAGAAACAAAGAGCTGCTGGGAAAGGTCAACAGTTTCTTTTAAAGAGAGGGAAAACCGTCTTAGGGTGCAGTAGAAAGATTGTTAAATTTAGAATCTGAGGACCTAGGTTCAAAACCTGGCTCGGCTTCCTGTCCTTTCGGATCACAACCCCTCCATGCCTCAGTAGGTAATATTCTAGTAGAGATACTGTGATTGAATTAAAAAATCATAAAAGCCTCACCTTGTAGCCAAATAAGTTATGTATCTTCTAGACAGACAATAGCCTTTGTGCTGTGGGTGGAGTGCCTTTGGAAGGCTATGCAATTACCTTCTTCAGCCACCAGATGGGAGACATATCTCAGAGTTCACTGAGTTTACGTGGAAGTCAGTCATCAACTAACATTCACTAAGCACTTACTCTGTGCCAACAACCATGCTAAGTGCTGGGGACCCAAATAAAGATGAAAACAAGGCCCTTGCGGTCAAGGAGCTTGCATTGCAATGGGGGAGGCAACATGCAAACACCTATGCACATACAAGATTTAATAGATGAAAGGTAATTACGAGGGGAGGGTAAGCACCAGGAAAGGCCTTGCCCAGAAGGTGGGGTTTGAATCAAGTTCTGAAGGAAAGCAAGAGGCAGAGGTGAGGAAAGAATGAATTCCAGGCATGGGACAGCTGCTGAAAAGGCATGAGATTGGGAGATGGAATGTCACGTGTGAGAGACAGCAAAGAGGTTGGTGTCACTGACCTGTAGGATATAAGAAATGGAGTAAAAAGAGTAAGAAGATGGAAAAGGAGGAAGGGGTCAAGTTGTGAAGGGCTTTGAAAGTCAGAGGAGTTGATATTTGATACTAGAGGTAATAGATAAATTCAGTGGAGTTTACTGAGTAAGGAGGTGACATGGTCAGATCAGTACTTTAGGGAGCCCACTTTAGCCACTGAGTAGAGTGGGGAGAGACTTAAGGCAAGGAAAGCAACCAGAAAGCCACTGCAATGGTCCAGGCATGAGGTGACGAGGGCCTGTGAGTAGAAAGGAGACTTATACAAGAGATGTTGTGAAGGTAGAAATTATAAGTCACGGCAACAAATTGGGTATGTGGAATGAGTAGGGGAAAAGAGTTGAGGATGACACTGTGATTGAGAGTGCCTAGGTGACTGGGAAAGTGGTGGTTGTACCTTTGATAGTAACAGGGAAGTTGGGGAAAGAGTGTCTGGTGGGAAACATAATGAGGCCTGCTTTGGACATAATGAGTTTGAGATGACCACTGACAGTTGGAGATACAAGACTGGTGTGTCAAAGAGAGGTGAGTGCTAGATATTCAGACCTGGGGATCATCTACGTAGAAAAGCTAATTTGATCCATGGGAATAGATGAAATCACCAAGTGATTTCAAAATCCAAAAGGAAAAGAGAAGGGATTTCAAGGCAGAGCTTTGTGGGATAACCACAGACAGAGGGCATGCCATGAAGGAAAAACCAGGAAAGGAGTTTGAAGAGTGGTTAAAGAGGAGACAAGGAGGAGGAAAACCAGAAGGGAACAGTGTCGTGATAACCTAGAGAGGAGAGAGGATGCAGAAGGTGATCATGAATGGCAGTGTCAAACAGAAAAGTCAGGAAGGATGAAGAGTGAGAAAAGGCCACTAGGTTTGGCAATTAAGGGATCAATGATTAGTTACATAGCCAGGATGCAGATAGGAAAAGAATGAAGAGAAAGGAAGCAGACACATCAAGAGTAGATAGATATCTCACAAAATTTAGCCAAGAAGAGCAGAGGAGATACAGGGTAAGAGCTAGTACAGATGGTTGAATTGAGACGTTTATTTTATTTTGTTTTTATTTTTGCTTTTTTGGTGAGGCAATCAGGGTTAAGTGGCTTGCCCAGGGTCACAAGCTAGTAAGTATCATGTGTCTGAGGTCGGATTTGAACTCAGGTCCTCCTGACTCCAAGGCCAGAGCTCTATCTACTGCGCCACCTAGCTGCCCAAGAGGTTTATTTTAAAGGCTACGGGAGACATGGGCATATTTGTAGGCAGCAAGGAGCATCTTTTCCAGAAGTAGGGATGAAGAGGGGGAATCTTCTGGAAAAGATGGGATGGCACGGGATCAAGAATGCAAGTAGAAAGGTTTCCTTTGGCAAGGAGAAGGATCACCCCTTCACGTGAAATAGGAATGAATGAGAAGATAGTGAGGGGAGCTGTCTGTGCAATGTGAGGAAGAGGAAAGAAAAAGGGAGCTCTTAGCAGATGGCTTCAAAATTTTCAGTGAAATATGAGGCAAGGTGCTCAGCTCAGAGGATGTGAGGAAAGGGTAAAATGGGAGGGCTGAGGAAAACTGAAAAGGTTCCCAAAAGCCACTCAGGCAAATGGGATAACAAATTAATTGTGGGAGTGAAAAAAGGATTGCCTTGCTACAGGTGAGGCCCCAGTCAGTCAATAAGCATTTATTGTGTGTGCTATGTGCCAAGCACTGTGCTAAACACTGTACCATAGATTTGTAATGGATCTTGTCATGAGAGTTTTGTGATTTTCTCCAACTTTGTTCAGCAGTACACGAATAGGAATGAAGGTGGAGGTAAAGGTGGTGGATGGTGAAGAGAATCCAGAATTGGGGTTTGGTAAGGCAAAGGTTAAGATCAGAGAGAGGAATTTCAGAGTTCATGTAAGGGGAAGTGGAGCTCTTAGAGGAGGTGGCAAGGTCAACGACGTTACTATCTCTGTGTGTAGCTGAGGTAGACTCATGGAGCTTATTGAAGAACAGAGGGTACTTGAGGAGCACGGATGTGGATTTCGTTGTCCAGGTAGAAGAGGGCAGGAGTTGGGTGGAAGAGAAGAGAAAGACTGAGCCAGGCACCGTACTCACTGAGGAGGGAAGGAGAATGCACTGGGGCCTGGTTGGTAACAACTACTAGAATCCTAATGGAGTGACAAATTTTGATTCAATGAACCTCAAAGGAGGGATTACTGACTGAGAGTAGATGGAGACTGGAAATGACAATGGGCACCAAGGAATATCCTGACCACTCCCACCATAACCAGTCAGTGGGAGCGGGGTATGTGTGAAAGTCCAGCCATAGCTGGAAAGGGTGACCAGGGAAACTGTGTCAACAGGAGGGAGCCAAGTCTCAGTGGGTGCAAGATGATAGAAAGAATGAGAAAGGAAAAGGCTAAAGATGAAAACAAACCTGTCAGTTTTAGAGCAGGCATTCCTGAGAACACAGTGGAAGAGAAGGATATATCTGGAGTGGGATGTAGAGGGGAGGGGACTGGTAGGGTTAAAGGGCATGGGGGTCAGAGAGTGAATAGTGGGGGATAAGAACTGGGATTTATACAATAACAGATATCAGAATCACCGAGATGGGGAGAACATGAGGCGGTAGGGGTACAGTAAAAATTGAGGAATGGGTATAGGCAGAATATCAATGGCTGGAGAGAGATGTGTTAAGGGAGGCAGGTGATTAGACTGTTCAAGGCTCTCCCACAAGGTCTAACCTCATGGCAGATGGGGATGCTGTGTCCTGAGAATGGCCTGGGGGAGTCTGGTCAGAAGGCAGGACCTGGCAATTTTAGATAGACTGTGAGCAAAACAAGAGCGTGGTCTGTGTCAACAGCCATGCCATCAAATAGCAGTCTCCGAGTCAGCAAAGGCCCTTCATCACCAAACACAAGCCAGCTTTCCAAGCCTCTCAGCCATTTCTGGGTTGAAAGCAGGGGTGGAGAACCTACAGTCTCAGGGCCACATGTGGCCTTCTAGGTCCTTGGGTGTGTGGCCTTTTGACAGAGTCCAAGTTTCACAGAATACATCCTTTTATTAAGGGGATTTGTTCTGTGATGTTTGGACTCAGTCAAAGGGCTGCACTGGAGGACCTGGAGGCCACAGGTTTCCCACCCCTGGAAGACTAGCTCACACCCTCCATTAGAGTCTGAAACTGTGGCAGTTTTCTATGTGCGGTCTGGAAATGCCAGAAGGTTCTGGAATCCCTTTCAGGGTGTCCACAAGTTCAAGGTTATTTTCATAATGATACTAAAATGTTTTAATTTCAAAAACAGTAAATATCCATAGACGTAACCCACACCAACAAAAGCTTGTTAGGGGTGTTTTAAATAATTTTGAAGAGTGTAAATGGGTACTGAGACTGCATCAGCCTGGGAACCAGACCACTCACCCTCTTGGGCTTGGTCTTTGCCCCAGGGCCTCTTCCACTGCTCTAGAGGCCACTCTCAGATCAGAGCAGATCCTACATATTTATCAGGTGAGAGCATATCTTGATCTGTCCACTAGTTGTGAACAAGGCCTGGACACTGAACTAGCTAGGACAGGAAGTCTGTATTGTTTTAAGAACTTGCTCACCATATGAAACCATTAGCTAGCTGACATTAGAGAAGGGAGCAAGTCTCTAGCCGAGAGAAAGCAGTTCTGGACAAGTCCCTGAGAAGGAGTTGCTTGGAGGGAAAGAGAGTCCCTCAGCCTCAGTCTTGGTCTCCTCTCCTTCCCCTTGGCTGAAGGAGGACCTTGTGAGTTCAAAGGGTACAGAGGGTTTGGAATTCCCCATCTTCTTCACAGTGTCGTAGAAGGATCCCTGTAATAGCTGATGACGGTATCCCTCCTAATCTTCTCTTTCCCAAGCTAAACATTCCTATTTCCTTCAACTGATCCTCATAAAGCATGATCTCAAGGCCTTTCATCATCTTAGTTCCATGCTATAGACACACTGCAGAGTATTAATGACCTTCCTAAAATGTGGTGTCCAGAGTTAAATACATGATTCCGAACGTGATCTAAGTAGGGCAGGGGATGGCAGGACTGGTCCCTCTCTGATCCCAGACTTGAGATGGCACTAGCTTTCCTGGGTGCCATGTCACACCACTGACTCATATTTAGCTTGCAATCCACCAAGAATCCCAGATCTTCAGATAATCTGCAGTCTAGCTATACCTTATCCATCATTGACTTATAAAGTCAATTTTTGGCCCCTTATATTTCACTCTATTAAATTTAATCTTGTTGTATCACTCCAGTAAAATGGAAGCTCCTTGAGGGCAAGCACTATTTTGTTTTTGTGTTTACATCATGGTGTAGTGGATGGAGTATCAGCCTTGGAATCAGAAAGAACTGGGCTCAATTCTTGCCTCTAATACTTATTGACTATGTGATCCTGCAAGTTACGTAATCTCTCAGTGTCCCAGACCACTCTAAGCTTTTAAGTTATAGCTTAGGTGCTGATATTCAGGGATAGAGGGTTTTTCATACTAGAGATGTCAAAATTCCTCAGTGCTACCCAAACTAGATTAAAATATAACTGGAAAATGTTTAACAAAATAAATAAAAATACAATACAACATAGATAATGTTGATTTGTGATCTTCTAAGTTAGTATGTTGCCCAGAGGAATTAATTTCCATTTGAGTTTAATACCATGGCCCTACACCCAAAAAACTCACAGGTCTACACCAAAAAAGAACAAAACAAAACAAAAAAAACCCCAACAATTCCCAACACCTAGCACATAGTAGGCCTTTAATTCATATTTGTTGAATTGAATTTTAAAAAACAGACACATGACATATTATTACTAGACATCTCACTTCTGGTTACAGGTGGATCCCACTCAGGGGCTACTTGCCTGTAGGGTCAAAGCTCATGTCAAAAAGCATGGAAGGGACAATTTTGGACCAAGGAGTTTCAAGGAACTGATATCATCAAACAACTTCCTCTACCATGCTAGAATCTCAGTGTGGCCATGTGATCCCTGTGGCTCACCTGATTGGATACCTAGAGGCTCTTTCCTCTATTTGAAAGTACCTAAGTCTTTGGCAGCTGTGATGTTCTATTAAGCTCTGATATATTCATTAATGCTTGTGGAATTGAGCCCTGGATCTCAAGTCAGAAAAACTTGGGTTCAAATCCCTTTGATGACACTTAATAACTGTGGCATTTGAGAAGACACTGCCCCTCTTTGGGCTTCAGTTTCATCATCTGTGAAATGGGTATAATGATACTTATACTACCTGTCTATGAAGAAGCAGCATGTCAGAGTGGATAGGAAACTGGCTGTAGAGTCAGGGAGAGCTAGGTGCAAATCCTGTCTCAGACACTGACTACTTGTGTGACCCTGGGCAAGTCACTTCATCTCCCTGGGCCTCAGTTTCCTCTTCTATAAAATGAGGAAATTGTACAATTAAAAAAATGTGTAAGCAAAATTGTCAATTTTATTCTCTCTGATCCTCTATCCCTTGATCATGAACTCTAACCCCTATCCATAAGTTTGAAAGGTAATTTCTTCCTTATCTCTCTGATTTGTTGATGATGTGGCCTTTTATGGCTGGACCAGTTGTTCATTTGGGGATTATCTTAGTAAATGGTCTGAGGTATTGGTATGAACCTAATTTCTCACAGTTTTGGTCAGACAGTGAATCCTTAGCCCAGTAGCTGGGGTCTCTGTGTTTGCTGAACGAGGCTTGTTTGCTCTGGTATGTTGTATACTTAATCTGTTCCACTGATGGACCTTTCTGTTTTTTAACCAACACCAAATGTTTTTGCCTAGACAAAACTAAGATTAGGAGGGAAACGGTTAACTGGAGGAAAAAAAAATCTCTGTAAGAAGTTCCTGTGATCAAGGTCTCATTTCTAAGATATATAAATAACTGATTGAAATTTATAAGAATGGGTCATTTTATAATTGATAAATGGTCAAAGAATATGAACAGGCAGTTCTCAAGGGAAGGAGAATTCAAACTGTCAATAGCCGTATTAAAAAACATGTTCCAAATCATTAATAATTGGAGAAATGCAAATTGAAGCAACTCTGAGGTTTCACCTCACACTCATCAGGGCAAAGATGATAAAAAAGAGAAAATAGGCACATTGATGTTCTGTTAGTAGAACTATGCTTTGGTACAGCTCTCTTCCAGATAGCTATAAGCAATCAAGCATAGAGTTATAGCAATGCCACTACTAGGCCTAGATCCTAAAAAGATCAAACGGGAAAAGGATCCATATGTACACAAATATTTTTTGTGCTGTCAAAAAACTAGAAACTGGGACAGGGGGTGACCTAACAATTGTAGAATGATTGAACAAGTTATGGTATATGAAGGTAATGAAATATTATTGTGCTGTAAGAAATGATGATGCACAGTGAAGTGAGCAGAACCAGGAAAATGGTATACACTTTAAAAACACTGTAAAAACTTTGAAATCCTGAAGAACTCTGATGAATTCAATGACAGACCATGATTCCAGAGGACTAATGATGAAGCATGCTACCCATATCCTGACCAAGAGATAATGGATTCAAGATGCAGAAGAAGATATACATTTTTGGAGATGGCCAATGTGGGAATCTGTTTTGCTTAACAACGCATATTTGTTAATTTTTTTTTTCTCCCGTGGGGGTGAGAGGGAGAGAAAAATGCTTGTCAAAATGAGAGAAGTTGACTGACAAAGGGCCTCTGAGATTCCTCCTGGCTTTTGACATGTGACCCTACGTATGATCTTGGGCAATTGCTTCACCTCTTTGGTTCTCAGTTTCCCTATAGCAAAGTGAAAGGTTGGATTAGATTGTATCTGGAGTTCCTTTTGGCTCTGAGTTAATGACCCAAAAATTTGGACAAAAGTCACACAGGATGGACAGCCATACATTGGCTATAACCTGCACTGATGATATGAGAGGTTCATTAGAATATTAGAATATAAAAGAAAGGTAGCAGATGGTAAGATTGGTCAAGTTCCTTCCCCATTGCCCTGCCATAGCAGCCCCCTCAGCAGCAGCCTCACAATGGCATCCTAGCTCTCTGCTGCCCCTCCATCCCCACCCCAATGAGGGGCACACTTTGCCCTACTTGCCCTGGGTGCAGATTTTTCTATTTACCCCCAGGGACAAAGTCCCTAGCTTTGGCTCTGCCACAGGTTTCCTTGGTTTTTCCTCTGAGATACTCCACAGGAAATCATCTCTTGCACCACAAGAAATTCCAGCTTCTGGCATCTGGAGGGAATCTTGGGTTGTATGGAAGGAGACATAAAATATCATGGTCCACATTGACCAAATTTGCTAATGTGATGATTTCTCAGAGGAGCTCTGGAAGTCAATGTTTGTCTCAGCAGAAGATGGATATTCAAAGAGAAAATGTATGTGATTTGAAGGGGTATATGAGTGGCAGCCTTAGGGAGTCCCTAAGTACAGATCCGTAAAAGAATTACATTCATCCAGACTTCAATGTATTGGATTCACCAGAGACAAAAACTGAAAGGAAATGAAATAGAAACTTATTCCAAGAGACAATGAATTGTTTAACCTCAAAACCAAGAAATGAGAAATATGGACGTGCTCAGTGGGAGGGAAAAAGCAAATGACAAGCCAGTAGAGCTAAGCATTGTTTGATCTTTTTTTCAGTGCCAGTATTGTGCTTTTCACAGAATTTCAGAGTTGAAATGAACCTCAGCAGTCACTTAGCCCAACAAGAATCCCCATTAATAATAATAGCTGACTTTATAGAGAGATTGAAGGTTTGCAATGATCTTTACATGCATTGCATTCTCAAGCCTCAGTGACCAGTGAGGTAGCTATTATTACTCCCATCTTACAGATGACAAAATTGAGGCAGACAGTCTAAGTGACTTGCCCAGGGTCACATAACTAGTAAATTTGAAGTAAGACTTGAGCCTGGCCCATCCTGACTCCAAGGCCAGTTTTCTATGTGTTACAGCATTCCCAACATGCATACAAGTATTTTCTTGGAGTCTTCCAATGATAGAACCCACCATCCTCTAAGGCAACCCAGCATCTTCCTACTGGCTTGCACTGCTTTCAGTCAGGGTTATTATTTTTAATCATTTGTCATGGCCAGGAGTTTCATGGCAACTCAAACTTCGGATATCATCGACCATTCCCAAGAATGAAGGGTGGGTATGTTCTTGTAAACTGTGAATCTGAGAGAGAGTGAGAGAGAGAGTTGGGGGTGGGGGGGACAGGGAGAAGGAGAAAGAGAGAGGAAAATGAGGGAAGAGGGAAAAAAGGGAGGAAAAAGAGAGGGGGGAGAAAAGGAGAGGGAGAACAGAGAGCTCAAGAAAGAAGTCAACTATGGAGAAGACAAGTGACGGGAAAATGAATACTTCCCAAATGGTACACATAGAGGGCATAGCTATCCTCGGGCGAAGTCACTTTATATGATTAAATTCATATTCTTGAGTAATTAAAAAATCACCCAAACTCACTTGATACCGTTCCCTGGTCCCTTCAGTGTTTCAGGTCAAGAATACAAGTGCAGGTTAATGATTACCTGGGGTTGCTAAGATTCCTGTTCCTCTCACCACATCTCAGAAGAGATCTTATTCTTTTTTGGCCAAGATAGCCTATATGTCAACATTTTCCAAAGCATGTCCTATGGAATTCTGGCATTTCACAGGATCAGAAGAGGGCTGACATGAGCAATTTCTCATGCTACCTCCAGCGGCCAATTATAAAGCCAACAACCAGCCTCAGGACTGTGCAATGATCCCTTTGGCACAGGAAGGGGAGAAGATAACATGGGCTGTCAAGTCCTGAACACTTTAAGGTCCTCAGAGTGCTTTTCTCACAACAATCCTGTTAGGGGGCAGGGCAAAGATTATCATATCCACTTGAGGCTCAGGAAGAGGAAGCTCCCGGCCCAGGGTCATGCAGCTGGTAATTGCACAGCCAAGATTCAAACTTAGGTTTCTTGGCCCCAAGTGCAAGACTCATTCCACTCTATTGAGCCCTCTGATCAATGCAATATCCAACCACAATTCCAGGGGACCAATGATGAAATCACCTTCCAGTGAGAGGTGAGGGACTCAGGGTGCAGGAGGAGACATATACAGGGTGTCCCAAACTTGGACACAGTCAATGTAGGAATTAGTTTTGCTTGAATATACATATTTGCTTTTTAAAATTAAATTTTACTTTTTCAATTAACAATCATTTATGTTCTCTCCTTCCCTCTTCCCCCAACCCATTGAGGAAGGAAAAATAAAACCTTTGAGACAAATATAAACTATGCCTATTTGTTATAAAGGTTTTGTTTTTCTTTTTCAGTGTTGGGGAGGTTGGTGGAAGAGAAAATAAATGCTTGTTAATTGAAAAATAAAATAAATTTAAAATAGTAAAGGCAGTTTGGAAAGGTAGGCTTTCAAGGACAATAGCAATTTCAATTAATGATAGTATTAATAATATGCACATATACATATAAACATATATATGTATATGTATATTTAGAGTACACACACACACATATATTTTAACAGGACCTAAGAAACTCCCAGGCAGCTAGGTGGCATGGTAGATAGAGGACTGGCCTTGGAATCAGGAATACTCATCCACATGAGTTCAAATCCAGCCTCAGACACTAACTGTGTGACCCTGGTCAAGTCACTTCATCCTGTTTGCCTCAGTTTCCTCATTTGTAAAATGATCTGGAGAAGGAAATGAAAAACCAGTCCAGTATCTTTGCCACGAAAACCCCAAATGGGGTCATGAAGAGTTAGACACGACTGAAACGACTCAACAACAACAAAGAAACTCCCAGTGGCCAAACTGCCTCTCCCATTGCAGATCTGGATGTTCTCTGTAACTTCGAGTCGTAAAGGGTTGCCCTGGCTACTAAGAAGTTGAGTGGCTTGCCCAGATCACCAAGCTGGGATGTAGTCGTCAGTCCTTAGAGGCCAGACTTAAGCTTCCTGACTCTCAGCCCAGCTCTCTATCCATCATACCAAGATGCTTCTCAACAATAACAATAATTAATATTTCTGTAGCATTTTAAGGTTTTGCAAAGCTCTCTGTATATATTTAGCTCATTTGACCTTCACAATGACCCTGGGAGGTAGACAACATTTTTATCCCCATTTTGAGGAAACTAACACTGAGAGGTCCCCATGATCATACAACTATTAAGCTTCAGAGGTTAGAACTCTGATCTTGCCTGACTCCAGGCCCAGTACACTTTTATACCCACTGTCAAGAAGTAATGGACCAAAGAAAAATGTCCACACAGCCTTCTAAAAATGCTGTCTTTCTCCTTCCTGCCCCATGCCATCTCTGGAGCCAGTAGATGTGAGGCGAGTGATCTTCATCTTAAAGCATCTTGCTAGCTGGAGGAATTGCTCAAACTTTGGGGAGTTCATAGTTTCAGACAATTTGATAAAACATGACTCTCAGTCTGAGAAAAAAAATCATTCTTTGCAAACAGCTGAAATACTAATTAGACACGAAGCAATTCCTTCGAGCAGAACTCAGGGAAACCTCATTAATTCAAACCACAAGAGTCTAGGGGGAACCAGAGTCTGCATGAAATCCCTGTCTTTGAGGGGTCCATTTTATGACAGCAGACACAGAATGCTAGCATCCAGCAAGGCTGGAAGGGGCCTTATCCATCACCCAGTCCAAATGCTTCATTTTACTTAGGAGGGGAACTGAGGCCGGGAGAGAGGAGGGCAGGTACCCTCTTCCCATTTCCCTTTTCAGTTTCCTTTTGTGCACAGTCTTCCTCCATTCGATTGTAAACTCCTTGAGGGCAGGGACTACATTTTTCTGATTTGTATCCCCAGATTCCTGGCACATTGTAGGCAAATAATAAAAGCCTATTGTACTGCATTGTATTTTTAGGTTAAATAGTCAAGTACCAGAATCAGGATTAGAATGTATGTCTTCTGAAGGTGACAAATCAGGTACTCTTTTCATTATTTTAGAATAGGAAGAACCAGGACATGGCAGGAGAACAGCATTAGACTCTAACGGTCACTACAACGAATGTTGTTGTTGTTGTTGTTGTTCAGTGGTGTCTGACTCTTGGTGACCCCATTTGGGGTCTTCTTGGCAAAGATACTGGACTGATTTGCCATTTCCTTTACCAGCTCATTTTACAGATGAGGAAACTAAGGCAAACAGGGTCAAGTGACTTACCCAGGGTCACACAGCTAGTGTGTCTTAGACACTAGTAAGTGTCTAAGGCCAGATTTGAACACACAGATGTGTCTTCCTGATTCCAAGCTCAGCGCTCTATCCTCTGTACCACCTCAACTGAACAATAATAGCATTAACCTCTAACCCCGCGTGACAATGAATAAAGTAATAGAAAAGTGGTGGGAATGCATGGCGACAACATCTGGGTGTCAAAATCTATACTCTGTGTGGTAGGTACAAGCCTGAGAGAAACTTTGAAAAACTGATTTATTATTACTCTAATCAAAGTGACTTTCAGTTTAGATGGAGAAATGTCCACAATGATAGAATTCCCTCACACCCTCAGATATCTCTCCTCCATGTCATTAAGTCTTGCTTTATAGGATTCTTCAACAAGGGATATTTCACTGTCAAGACTGAACAAGGGCCCAAAGTTAAGGGAACAGTGCAGTTAACAGTTTGCTTCATTAAACAGAGCAATGATCACTTAACTTTCAGTTCATCCTTGTAGAATCATTTCCCTGAGACCATCCAGGCCCTCTTTGACCACTCCCTTTAAGAATTCTACTTTCCAGTTGATCAATATCATCCCAAATTCCATTTACTCAAGGAATCTGATTTTTTGCTTTTCTTTTGTGGATCATTACCCTAATTTGTTTTTTTGGGTTTTTTTGGAGGCATGGGGAAGGAGATAGTTACTCTTCAGTGGCTCACTCAGCTCTGGTCTAGCTGCCTCCATGAGGACATGTGGTCCTCTAGGTCCTCAAGTGCAGCCCTTTGACTGAGTCCAAATTTCACAGAACAAATCCTTCCTGTGACCTTGAGGCCGCAGGTTCCCCACCCCTGACTTAAAGGGAGGTACCTTTCCCGGGCTGGCAAAAATGGGGGAGCAGGAAGTTGTTCCAGAAGTGACACTTAGAGAAAGATTGACAAGTGTTTCTTTTTCATATTAGTCCAAAGACTTTAGACTACATCATTTTAAAATACTTTCTTGATATTTCTAAAAGGTGAAGGGGGGCAGTGTCTGTTTCCACATGAAGGACGACTGATAGTAGTAGCTATTATTATTTTATAGAGGTTCTGATATGAGTTCTATTTCCTTGACCTGTTAATAAACCTGTTCATTCTTTTTAAGAAACTCTTTAAAAAGTATGTTTTTATTAAAAAAAAATTAGACTTATTGATACTTTTTATTTTTACATCATAGCCAATTCTAAAAAGTTCCCACTTCTGCCTGACACCCTCCAGACTGAGCCTTCCCTTGTATCAAAGGAAAAAAACCCAGACAGTACCTGTGTCTCACAACATATGCAACATTTTGCCCTAGGAGTCTGCTTCTCTGCTGAGAGGAGGGAGGCAAGTTTCATTATCTATTCTCTGAGACCATTGTTGTTGTTGTTATAAATTTTTGTTATTCTGAACTTGCCAAGCACCAACAAAAATAAACATTTCCATATGCAAAGAAGAACAGAAAAAGCACTGTAAATGAAACCCTGATTCTCATTACATACAGCTTGCTTTTGTTTTTAAGTATGTATTAAATTCAACACATTACTTCTAAAAGCTGTCTCACTTGTCTGTGTTCCCTCTAAACCTCCTTCTGCTCTTTTCTGTTCATTTTAAAAAATGCTTCTTCCTTCCTTTCTTCCTTCCTTCCCCTCCCTCTCCTATTAAATTTTTTAAAATCCTTCTTTGAAACGTTATCAGAGTCACACAAACAGATCCATATATTGGACGTTTCCAAAAACCTATGTCTCATTCTGCACCTCTAGTTCATCATGTCTCTGACAAGAATCGGGAAGTATGTATGATTCATCCTCAGTCTTCTAGGGTTGTGGTTGGTCACTGTGATCAGTTACTTTTCTTTACAATGTTGTAGTCATTGCATAATTTTTTTTTCCTGGTTTTGCTCATTTTACTCTACCTCACTTTATACAAGTCTTTGCAGGCTTCTCTAAATCTGCCCTTTTGGCATTTCTTGTGGCACAGTAACATTTCATTACAATCGTATACCATAATTTGTGCAGCCATTCCACAATTGATAGGTACTCCCTTAGTTTCCCATTCTTTGTTGCAACAAAAAGTGTTACTATGGATATTCCAGCACTTAGTACAGTGCCTGGCACATAGTAGGCAATCAACAAATGTTTACTGATCAATTGATATTTTTGTATCATGGGTTTTTTCCCTTCTTTCTTTCATCCTTTTGGGGTATATGCCTAATAAAGTTATTGCTGGGTCAAAGGGTATGCACAGTTTAATAACTGTTTGGGTATAATTCCAAATTGTTTTCCAGAATAGCTACACCAATTCACAACTCCGCCAACTGCATATTAGTGAGCCTATACTCCCACATCCTCTCTAACAATAATCATTTTCTGTTTTTTTTGTCATCTTTTCAAATCTGGTGGGTGTTAGATGGAACCTCATAGTTGTTTTAATATCCCTCTTATTATTAGTGATTTCAAGGACATTTTCAAGTGGCTGTTGATAGCTTGGATTTCCTTCTTTAAAAACTTCCTGTTCATGTATTTTGACCAATAGTATTCTCTATTGGAGAATATTTTTTAATAGGTCTGAATCAGTTTCTATATATCTTAGATATCAGACCTTTATCAGAGAAACTTGAACAAATATTTCTTTCCTAGTTAACTGTTTCCCTTCTGATTTTGGCTGTATAGATTTTGTTTCTGCAAAAGCTTTTCAATTCTATGTAATCAAAATTCTCCATTTTATCTCCTGTGATCCTCTCAACTACTTGGTTGGCCAAGAAGCCTCACCCTATCTATTGTTGTGAAAGGGGTCTCCTTCCATTCTCCTCTATTTTATTTGTGATTTGTAACCTTTTATATCTATGTTTTGAAACTATTTGCAGCTTATTATTGTATACAATGTAAGGTATTGGTCTAAAACTAATTTCTGCCCAAATGCTTTCAAGTGTTACTAGAAATATTTCCCCCCAAAATAGTGAGTCTTTACTCTAGGAATTAGGGTTTTGGGGTTTATAGGAAACTAGGCTACTAGGTTCATTTGCTTCTGGAGCACGCATTCGTCATCTGTCCCTCCTCTTGTTATTTTGTTCCACCAGATGAACTGTGTTCTTTTTTTCTAGCTCTATAAAGTAAACTATTGGCAATGTGATTGGCAAGGAACTGAGTAAAAAAATAATTTAGGCAGTATAATAATTTTTTATCATATTGGGACAGCCCAACTATGAAGAATAAATACCTCTCAGAGCTTTTTTTTGTTTTGTTTTTGTCTTTTTGTTTTGTATTTGTGTTCACATAAATGCTAGCATGTATCTTAGTATGTGGGTCCCAAGATACTTTGTACATTCTGTCATTGTTCTAAATAGAATTTCTTTCTATTTCATCGTTCTGGGGTTTGTTAGTAATATATAGAAAGATTCGTGATTTCTGTGTTGGTTTTATACTCTGCTACTTTGCTGAAGTTATTTTTTCAATTAATTTTAGTTGAATGTCTAGAGTTTTGTAAATAGACCATATCATATGCAAGAAGTGATCGCTTTATTTCCTCTTTGCCTATGTTTATTCCCTTAATTTCTTTTTCTTTTCTTAATGCTCTATATAGTATTCATAGTATTGTTCAAATAATTGTGAGGACATGGAAAAAAAAAAGATCTCATCGTTAAAAGTCCTTGGCACTAATTTTGTTTACACAAACACTTTTCTATTTCATATAAGCAAAATAGTCTACTGCATCTTTTGTAATCACCTCTATCTCTTTTTTCTTGGTTAAGAATTCAACCCCTCCCCATAGCTGTGAAAGGTTTATGATTTCCTTCTCATCTAATTCTTTATGGTGTGATCTTTACTACTCAGTTCATGTATCCATTGTTATTTATTGGGGAACATGATGTAAGGCAGAGACAGCTAAGTAGGATAGCAGAGACAGCACTGGAATTGGAGTCAGGAAAACTTGAGTTTAAATCCTGCCTCAGACACTCACTATTTGTGTGACACTAGGCAAGTCATTTAACTTCTGTTTGCCTCAGTTTTCTCATCTGTAAAACGGAGATAAGAACAGCATCTATATCACAGAGATGTTGAGAGGATCAAATGAGATAATGTTTGTACAGCACTTTGTAAACCTTAACGTGCCATGTAAATGTTTTCTATTGTTATTATTATTATGTTGGTAGAATTCTAATTTCCACAACACTGAACTGAAACCAGCAAGAGACAAAGCAGTTATTATATTGGCACAGTCCAACAATGGGCACTGAATATTTCTCCAGCTATTTAAGTTATTCTTTGTTTCTTTATGGATCATTTTGTAAATTAATCCACATAAGTAACTGAAGTAATTTAAGTAAATTGGCTTCCAAATAGTTTAAGTCTTTTGTAGTTATTTTGACCCCCTCCCTTTATGCTATTGCCTCCTGGTTATTATATAGAAATTCTGTTAGTTTTTATGAGTTTATTTTGTGATCTGCAACTTTGCTAAAGCTATTGTCTCAATTCATTAACAGATTAAGTAGGGCTCTTATTAGTGGTGCAAGATGGAGGCCAGTCCCATGTTTGCCTTTATCTCCTCCTACTGTCACTGCTGGGCCCCAATGCACACCAGTGCCACTGGCTACCATGCCTCTTGCTGCTAGAGAACAATAACCTGTCAGTTTACAAGAAATAAATTTACTATTTTTAATGGAGCCTAGAAGACCTTGACTTTGACCTTACCTTCAGGACTACTGATGACTCCAGCCTAACCTTTATTTAGTGTGGTGAGTTTCTGTATGCTCATCTTATCTTCTCTCCTTTTGTGGAAGATTTTGGGGGTAATTTCAACACGGAGACCATTAACATCTTTATTAATGGAGGTGGCAGCATCCTGGCACAGCTCAGACATTGGTGACTTGCTTCAGAAATAAAGAAATGGGTGTGGGATTGAGTTTGATGAAGAAAAAACCACTGCCATTGGTCATCACAATTATTACATCTTGGACCTTGGAGAGAATATACTTAGTAGCAGATATTGAAGACTTGCTTAAGACCCCAACCATCAAAGAAAGAACATCCCTAAATCTCATCTTGTTCTGAGGTGCTGGGATGGTTGGCAATCCTGATAACCCATTGATACTGGATGTTCTGACAAGATCCTTCACTTCATGTTCCCTTTTCCAAGATAAAACCATTAAATAGTACTCCCATACAGTGAAAAAAGCACCCTACTCATCACAGCACTCTAGGTATGGAATAATAATGCTTGGGTCATCTTCCTCCTTGAATTTATTCAATGATGCTTTCTGTAACTCAATGGTGCCAAAAGCCACAGCTGGATCCCAGAGGTACTCTCAAAATGGCAACTACAAATTTGCTGTTGTCTTGTCCCACTGACTGTTCAAGGAAGAGGATGTGCTTTGTGTTGGGGCTGTGTGTCAGCATCAGATGGGGGAGAAGTCTCCACCTCATGCTGATGCTGGGTCCCCTTTGATGGAGACAACATTCAGCTGGAGTTGATTTGGACTGAACATTTTGTCAGGGTATTTCTGAAGAAAAAGGGTGACAAATATAGCATTCAGTTCAAGCTGACAGTTGTTCCCAGGGCATTTCAGTTGAAAGTAGATTCCAATTGGGTGGGCTACATTTCCTTGTATTTCTCTACACCAGTGTCTGTGCACATGCCCTCCAGCATACGTCTTGGGAAGGCTCCATCCTCAGCCTTCCCCTAGTCTGTAAGTGCTTCCTCTGTAATACCAGGGTTCTTCAACTTCAATAATGAAGGAGAAAGAAGAATCTGACTGAAAAGGCAGAGAGTCCTAGAACTCTTCGTAGTTTCGAAATGTTTAAGGGAAACATTTTTGTTTTTATTTTTTTTAAGCCTCTGAACAAAAATAGTGAGGGGTTTTATTCTTATTATTTCCTAGAACTCTCCAAGTCAACCATCATGTCATTCTCTTTGATTATCTTATGTCTGATTTCTTTTTTTTCTTTTTTTTTTGAATGAATATTTATTTGAATTTCTCTTGGCCACAAGATTCAGCATCTTAGTAAGACAAATCAAGTTGCAAAGTCCTTAATAAAAAATCTTTAAAGTTTACCAAAAAAAGAAATAAATTGTGTCTTATATTTTCTAACAAAACATGAACCTATTTTTTTTTAAAGTGCCATTTACACAGGGCTGCTAGGTGGCACTGCAGTGGATAGAGTACAGGGCTTGGAGTCAGGAAGACTCCTCTTCCTGAGTTCAAGTTTGGCTTCAGACACTTCCTAGCTAGGTGATCCTGGGCAAGTCATTTCACCCTGCTTGCCTCAGTTTCCTCATCTGTAAAATGAGCTGGAGAAGGAAATGGTAAACCATTCCAGTATCTCTGCCAAAAAAAACCCAAAATGGTGTCACAAAGAGTCAGACACAACTGAAAAGACTGAACAACAAAGTCAAATACAGAATATGTATATATGATGTGTATATGTACACATAGATATGTACATGCATATACATGTATATGTATATATTTTTATGTATGTATATATTCATATGTATGTATGTATGCTGCCTCTAACCAGGTTAGTGATCCTGTCAAAAAGAAAAATAAAATTAACTTCTTGTTAATGAAGTCATATTGGCTTTATGTGACCATTTCTTTTTTTAGATGTTTACTTACCATCTTGTTAATAACACAGTCTATAATTCTGTCAGGAATTCAAGCCAAAGTCACTAGCCTACAGTTTGTAGACTTCATTCCCTTCCCTTTTATGAAAATCAGGACATCTGTCCTTCTTCAGTCCTCTGGTATCTCTCCCATTTTACATAATCTTTCAAAGATCACTAATGATGCTTTGGCAACCAAATCTGCTCAGTGTTTCTGCACCCTGGGATTAGCTCATCAAAGATTGGTGGTCTGAACTTTTAAAGGGTAGCTAGGTGCTTTTATCCCCTTGATTGTTCTCAGCCCGAATGACTACATTATTAGAGAGACTGGCCCAAAATGAGACAACACATCTTACCCAGAGCAGAAAGAGACACTGAGGACCAACACAGACTGGTGTAGTAAGATACCCACCCAAAGGAGGAAGCAGCTTCAAGGAACATGACTCCTTGGACCAAAGAAGAATTCTGGTTATGGATTCAAGAAAGGACTTCCAGTAGCCAGAAGCTGTGAGTTTTGGACATATATGTTCTCTATAGTTAGAACTCATACTCCTATGAACCTGTGTATACTTTTATCCAGTATACTGTGTATACTCTCCAGATATTTTGGGAGGAGATGTTTTATACCAATTGTTCTTACTATATCACCTTAGTAAATACCCTTTTCTAAAAGTTACTTGAAGTCTGATTGACTGATATTAATGTGAATAACACTGGTGGCAGATAATGAGAAAATGCCAGCAACTCAACACCTCAGGGTTACTGAGGGTTCTCCTACAGGAGAACAGCATTTAAACCACCCCCCTTGGGATCCCAACCTGCAATTTCTTTTCTTTTTTTTTTTGTCAGCCAAAGACAAGGTTTATTAGAACATCCATCATATGGGACAGACTCTTAAGGAGTCTGAACTTGGGTAAGCAGTGGCTAGATTATAAGAATCCAAACCATGGCTAGATTATAAGAATCTAAGCAGTGGCTAGATAATAAGAATCTGAGCCATGGCTAGATTATAAGAATCTAAGCAGTGGCTAGATTTTAGGAATCTGAGCATCTTAATGGAGACAAGGTGGACCTTATATACAGAAAGACTGTGGGAGGGACCTAGGAGTGGCCAGTAAACTGGGGTGAACAGAACTCCTGGGACCTGGACCTCAACCGGCCAAGGGAGAATGGAGTTTAGCTAGGATTAAGGGTGGAAAATGGCCAGGGGCCATACATAGGGAGGTAAAACAAAAGAAGGCCAGGCTAGGTTAAAGGTAACAGAATTGGAAGATTGGGTGTAGCCACTATGAAAGATCAGTTGATGGGATTACATAGCCTCAGGCAAATGCCAGAGATTTCCCAACCTGCAATTTCAAGGACAGGTTAGGGAAGTGGCCTTGGACAGGGACCTACAGGAAAATGACTTAAAAACAAATAAAAAAAAAAACTAAACAAACCCCTCTGTGTTGCCTTTACTTTCCTTCACTTGTCTCACTTTATTCTGAGCATTAGCCCACAAGTGGTCCTAGTAATCACAAAATGTTAAAGGCCTCCAGTACATTGGACAGATCCTCTAATGGAGTGCTTACTGAAAGGAGATAGAGAGAAATCATCTATTGAAGTACCTCCAATGTGCCAATGGTGCTAAGCACTGGGGTTACAAATCAAAGCAAGCAAGATAGTCCCTACCTTCAAGAAGCTTATTATATTCTAATGGGGGGAAACAATACATGAAGGGGAGCTGGAATGGAGAAGCCAAGAAGGCATATGAAGGCACGGTGTGAAGATGGCCAGAAAGTACCACAGAAGATACTTGGCAGGAAGAATCTCGCTTATTTCTGGGTAAGATAAAGCAGAAAGCTTCACGTATCTGAACAAGGTGACCCAGGGGTGCAGTCCATGTTTGGGAGTGGGATAAGGGGAGGATAAACAGTGATGATGGCCAGAATGTAGATCACATGATAAGAAGATGATCAGGGAGTGGCACAGAGGCCTGCTTACAGTCAAGATAACATGAAACCTCAAGTATATGAGCCAGGCCATCTAGGAAATGGAGTCTAAAGTTATGTTGGGGGATGGGGAGATGAGGATGACATAAACAAGAACTGAACAGGATGAAAATGTGTTAAGGAGTTGCCATTTGCCTCCATGGAAGACCTTGTCTCATATTTCACTGAAAAAAATTGAGGCCATTAGTAGAGAGCTCTCTCTTCTCATATCACTCATACACCTTCTGCAACTACCTCCTTCATCTCTAGTTCACATGAAGGAAGAGGTGGCCCTTTTTATTGCCAAGGTAATTCCTTCTGACAAGCACAAGTGATCCCATTCCATTCCATATTCTCCAGTAGCTTGTTCCCTCTTATTATCCCTACTGTCTCACTAATCTTTAGTTGCTCCTTGTCTAAGAGCTGCCTTCCCACTGCCTATAAACATGCCTATGCCTCTCTTATTTTCAGAAAACTCTCACTTGATCCATTCATCCTTGCTGGCTATTGCCTTACAGCTCTCTTCCTTCTGTGACCTTCTTCTTGAGAAGGCAGTCTACAGTAGGGGCTTCTTCTTCCTTTCCTCTCATTCTCCTAACTCTTTGCAATCTGGTTTCTGTTATCAGGCAACCAAAATTACTATCTCCAAAGTTATTAACGAGCCCTTGTGAAATGTAATGGCCTTTTCACAATGCTCATCCTCCTTTATTTGTCTTCAGCCTTTAACACTGTCAATCACCCTCTTTTTCTTGACACTCACTTCTCTCTAGGTTTTTGTGACACTACTCTCTCCTATCTCTTTCTCTACTTGTCTGACCAACTCCTCTGTTTTCTTTGCTGGATCGTCATCCAGGTCATATCTACCAACTGTGGGTGGTACCCAGATCTCTGTTCTAGGTTATCTTCTCGACTTTCTCTATACTATTTCACTTAGAGAGGTTGTTAACTCCCATGGATTCAATTATCATTTCTATGTTGATGATTCCCAGATATACTTATTCAACCCTAACTTTTCTCTTCACCTCTAGTCTCACACCTCTAACTGCCTATTAGAAATCTCAAGGGGCAGCTAGGTGGCACAGTGGATAGAGCATCGACCCTGGAGTCAGGAGGACCTGAGTTCAAATCTGACCTCAGACACTTGATACTTACTAGCTGTGTGATCCTGGGCTAGTCACTTAAACCGGATTGTTTCACAAAAAAAAAAAAAGAAAAGAAATCAAAGTGGATGTCCTGGAAAACCTTAAATTCAACATACCCAAAACTGAACAGATTATCTTTCTGCCCAAAACCCTACCCTTTCCTTTCTTTCCTATCACCATCCATCTTGCTAGTCACCCAGACTTCCAACCTAGGCGTCATTTACCTCCCACACATCCCCAATATTTAATCAGTTGCCAAGTCTTGTTGATTCTACCTTCATTAACATCTCTTGTATCTATCTCTCTTCTCTCATTGTGTGGAAGATTTTCCCATTATTTCTTCTCTTATATGGCCCCCTTCTCTACTCTGATGCTACCATCAGCCTGGTGCAGGCCCTCATACCTTGACTACTACAATAGCCTGCTGGTTGGTCGCCCTGCCTTCTGCCTCTTCCAACTCCAATTTATCCTCCACATAGTTATCAAATTGATTTTCCTGAAGTGCAGATCTGACCACATCATCCTTGGTACACAATAAACTCCAGGGGCTCCCTAACACTGCCAGTATCAAACACAAAATCTTCTTATTGTCCTTTAAAGCCCTTCATAATCCAGCCCTTTCCAACCTTTCTGGCCTTTTGGCCTTTCCAACCTTTTTCCCCACCCCATGCTCTGCAATTCCTTCACATTCCACCTACAAGAGACTCTGTCTGTTTCCCATTCCTGGAAGTCTTTCACTCCCTCACCTCTGTCTCCTGCCTTCCCTGGCTTCCTTCAAGTCCCAGCTAAAAGCCCACCACCCACAAGAAGCCTTTCCAGTCTTCCTTAATCTTAGTGCCTCCCCTCAGAGATTATTTCCAGTTTACCCTGTATATGTCTTGTTTGCATGTTGTTTCCCCCATTAGATTGTAAGCTCCTTGAGGGCAGGGACTGTCTTTTACCTTTCTTTGTATTCTTAGCACAGTGTCTGGCATAGAGTAGTTAGATAACTAGCAGACTGACTACAGGGAGTATCTATACTGATCAGGGATGTATTAAAGGACATAATGATTACTATCTAGACTGTTCTGCTTCTGTTTTTGTCATTCTGTATCATTCCATATCATTTCACATCAAACTTCCCAGATTTCTTTGCCCACCCACTGAAAGTCCCATTACTCTACGTTATCTCAGCTTGTTGGCTATGTTTTTTCCCCCATTCAGTCTATAATTTTTCAACACCCACTCTCTCAACATGGCTTCCTCCTCTGCTATTCAACTGAAACTGCTCACTTAAAGGTCAGCACCTCCCTAGCCAACAAACCCTGGTATGGCCTCCCTTTTCTTATTCTTCTGCCAAATATCCTTTGAAATCCAACTTGTCATCTCCTACATGAAACTTTCCCTGATTTTAATTGCTGGTAACAACTTTTCCACATAGAACTTCATATCACACTTTCTTGTGTATCCATCTAATGCATTTATCCATGTGGCATATTAGAGGGACCAGTGTTTATGTCCCCTGGCTAGACTCTGAACTTCATGAGGGCAAGGATTCTGTCTAGCTATGAACACAAGAGGTGCTTAATAAATGTTTGTCAAATTGAACTGCTGAATTATGCCTATTCCTTGTCCTCATTATTTATGGGAATATATGCACATACGTGTTGATTTATCCATTCTCCAACTAGTAGGCATTAAGTTTGTTTCCAGTTTTGTACAAATAAAACAGCTCTACATTTCTTTGTCCAGATAGGTTTTCTTTTTCTCTTTTTGGAATTGCTTTCCTGGAGTATATTCCCAATAGACAAATTACAGAGTGAAGTAGTTTGGATAGTTTTATGACTTTTGTTTTGTGCTGTCCAAATGCTCTCTGGAAAGACTGCACCAGTTTGCAATTACATCAACATTCTATAAATATACCTGTTTCCCCAAAGCACCACTAAAACTAAGTTTTTTTAAAATTTATTTTCTTTAGTTATTAATGAAATTGAATTTTTTTTAGTGTTTATTAACAGTTTTGATTCTCTTTTTGTAAGCTGTTCATATCCTTTGACCACGTATCCAATAAAATAATACATGTAAAGAACTTTGCAAAATTTAAAGTGTTATATAAATGTTAGCTACAATTATGATTATTATTGGGCATTGATCCCTTAAAGATATATTGTCAGCTCCTGTACATTCTGAATATCAGGCTTTTGTCTAACATATTTACCATGAAAAAAAATTTATCTATTACTTTTCTTTTCATTGCAAATAATACTTTTTATCTTATACAATTTCAATTGTAATTAAATCCATTCATCAAAGGTACTTTTGGAAGATATTTGTTTTGTATGGAAGTTACATGTGTAGAAGGGAAATTAGAATAATCTGGTTCAACTTGCTCATTTGACAGATGAAGAAACTGAGGTTTAGGAAGGAAAGCTAAAGTGACTTGCTCAGGGGTTGACCTAGGACCATGACCCATTTAGGGGGAGGGAGGGGGACAGGGATAATTGGGAGTATGATATATTTGTAAGCTATTTGGATATAGGCTGTAGTGTGATTTTTAAACTCCTGTCAGAAATCTTTCAAGTAATATGCTATGAAGTGTATGAGTTCAGTCATTTTCAGTCATGTTTGACTCTTCATGACCCCATTTAGGGTTTTCTTGGCAAAGTACTGGAGTGGTTTGCCATTTCCTTCAGCTCATTTTACGGATGAGAAAACTGAGGCAAACAGGGTGAAGTGACTAGCCCAGGGTCACACATCTACCAAGTTTCTGAGATCAGAAAGGGATCTGAATCTTCTGGACTCCAGGCCCAGGGCTCTATCCACTGCAGCACCACCTAGCTCCCCTGCTGTCAAGTGTGTATGTGTCATATTCCCATAATCATATATTCAGAAAAAGAAGGAAACTTAAAGATTATCTAGTCAAACTCTATCATTTTACAAATGAGAAAACCAAGGCTCAGGTAAGGTTAAATGACTTGCTTAGAGTTATATGGCAGTAATAGCAGTAGCATCTGAACACAGGTCCTCTGATGCCCAAGTCACCAGTATTTCCATTGAATCACACTACTATGCATCATCTTATTTGATTCTCATCATTCTGTGAAGTAAACAGGCCTGTTTATTATTTATGGGTTGTTTATGTTATTATTTCTATCTTTAAAAAAAGGAAGCTAAAGACCAGAAAAGGCAATTCTTCTAATGTTCTGTGGTCAAAAGTGGTAGAAAAGAGATTAAGAAACCAGGTCTTCTGACTAATGGTCCAGTGCCTTTTCTTTTGACTTAAATATTATTTAACTGCAGCCATCCAGCACATGCCTCCTGTCAAACTCCCTAGTGCCACCGAACCAGTTTAAAACATAAATTGAGAAATATGCAACAAAAGAAATGAAACATAATACAGCATAGCTAATGTTAACATGTGGTTTTCTAAGTCAATATTTTTCCCACAAGGATCAGTTTCTAGTTGCGTTTGACACCACTGTTTTATACCATGGTAATTTCCCAATAAACCATCCCACCAAGCCCTCCCTTATAACAAAGGAAAATGGTTAAGAAAAGCCAACTAGAAAGAGAAGTTTGTCTGACTATATACAGCAGTCCCCCCCCCCCCATATAGTTCTCCACCTTTCTCCTACTGGGGGAGAGGGTGTTTCATCATCTGTTGAACCCAGATCTTTAGATTTCTTTCCAAGGGATTTTTACATCACACCCCAGAGCTTGCTGTTTGGTGTTCTCAGGTTTTAGGAAAGCAAGTTCTTGTTACATTATCAGGACATCTATTTCCTAAGGCTCCCTAAATCTGAATGGGATTCATCACCTAAAGCAGCTTTAGATCAGTGGTGCCAAACTCAAATAGAAACTGGGCCACTAAACCTTATATCAGAATCTCTGTGGGCACATACTGACTTAGAAAACTATAAATTACTATTATCTAGGTTCTGTTATATTTTTATTTCTTTTGTTAAATATTCTCCAATTCCATTTTAATCAAGTTAGGGCTGAACTCCTGTTTGACATCTCTGCTTTAGACAATTTACTGATAGTTAAAAACCTCAAATGGTGACAAACTGTTTCCCTTTTGCCCCACCCCCCCAAAAAACCCCTTTCTTTCCCATTTTGTTTCCCATACTTTGTTGGATCTGTTATTTCTTTGCTCCATCAATACAGATCACAAGCCTTTCCTTCCAATTCTGTATGATAATTTGATTCTAATGAATGTAAAATAACCAGTGGCACCAAATTCACCCCGGAATAGATTCTGGGATTTCATGGTCTAGTTTACCTGGTTTAATGAAGGATTATATTTAATTAAAAATTTGGAAGTGGGGCTTTAAAATTTTGTGGTAAATCCATGACCTCTGTGAGTCTGCCTCCTATTCATACTACACAATTGTGGCTCTCTGCTGCAAGGAGAGAAGAAAGGACAGAGAAGACTCAGAGCTCCGATCTCTAGGCAACGGGAGAGAATGCGTAGGTCAGGAGAACTAAAAGCCAATTGCTCAGCATGCTTAATAGGGGAGGCATTAAGAATGAAATTAACAAGCTTCTATAAGTAAAATTCTAGTAAAAGGGCTCAGGGCTGAGTGCAAAAAAGATAAATAAGCAAATGCCAAGAACGGGAGGCACCGGGCACTTAGGTAGCCAGCCCTAGGGGGAGAAGGGACTGTCTATAATTAATAACTATATATATATATATATATATATATATATATATATATATATTCTAAGAATCTTTTTTCCCTTTTGTGAACCTTATTTCCACAAAACCACTCCACTGGAGTGAGGGCAATGTATGTGAGGAGAAGGCAATAAATGATGCATCAGTCACAAAAACAAGGTTAGAAATAAAATGAGTACCCATTGATTAGTGAAAAGTCTGAACAAATTGTGGTATGTGGTTGTAATGAACTGTCCTTATAAAAAGAAATGACCCAATGTGAGGCTTTCAGAGGAAGATGGAAAGACTTCCATGAAATGATGCAGAGTGGAAAAAAAAAAAAGCGGAGCTAAGAGATAAACATGTACAATGACTGTCATAATGTAAAGGGCAGTAACGTGAAAAAAGCCTTGTAATGAGCAATCTTAGTCCTGGGGAACTGATTAGGAAACAGATTTTCTTCCTCTGCTAAGTAGAGAGGTGGAAATGATGGATAGAGAATGAGGTAAACATTGTAAGATGTGGCTGCTGCATCAGTTCGTTTTCCTTCAATGTGTTTGGGGGGGATGTTATAAGGAGGGGTTCAGTTCAGGGGAGAGATGTTAAAGGGAACCGTAAAAACAAAAGGTAACGATCAAACCATATTTTTGAAAGAGAATTATGAAGTAGAAAAAAAAGCATGAGGTTTGGTCGGGGGCGGGGAGGGTGGGGAAAGAAGAGGGAGGCCAGAGCTCACTCCAAAATGGTGTAGATTTTTACCCCGTGGAGGAGCCTTGGGAAGGCGTTTTTGTTTTTGTTTCATCAATAATCTCCTTTAGGCATAAACTCAGTAATAGCACCACTGATTTGGGTATATAATCTACTTTGTAATTTTTCTTACATAAATCCAGATTTTGAACCAAAGCAGTTGGATAAATTCATAGATCCTAGCAGTAGTGAATTAGTATAGAGCTATTGCCCCTTGCCACATCTGACACTGAATTTTTCCATCTTTTATCATCTTTGTCAATTTGATGGGAGTGAGGTGATAACTCGGAGTTGCTTTAATTCACATTTATCTAATCATTATTAATTTTCAGCATTCTTTAAGACAGTTTTTTTTTTAAATCACAGAATTTTAGGTTGGACTTTAGCAGCCATGGAATACTATCCATAATGGAAAAAAGAATCCTCATTATAAGAGTGGCCATCTGGCCTGTGATAGAGGAATTCCAGTAGGGGGAACCCAGTACCCCTAAGGCAGCCCATTCACCTTTGGGGCAACGCTGATTGTTAGCAAGCTTTTTTCCTGATACCAAGTCTACATCTTCTTCGCAATTCCTGGTTCTGCCCACCGAGGCCAAACAAAACAAATCTATTCCCCGTTCCACAGGACAACTATTCAAATAGCTGAAGACAGTAATTTTTTCTCCAAGTTGAACATATATGTATATGTGTTTGTATAAATATATACACATTTACATGTATATGTACTTATACAGGAATATCTATATATTACTTTATAGCCCCAGAACCTAGCATGGTATCTCAAAATTTTAAGAGTTTGATAAATATCTGATTAATGAATTGATGGAAAAGAAAACTGCTTTGTGTTGTACTGATATGTCCTGTGTTTGTCTTGGTAGATTAACTCCCAGATATTTAATGCATTTTATTATCTTAAATAGCATTTCTCTTTCTAGCTCTTTTTGCAGGTTTTGGTAATTTATATACAAAAATGCCAACGATTTTTGTGGATTTCTTTTGTATCTGCTACTATATGCCAAAACTACTGACTATCTCAATTAATTTTTGTGGTCCCTGCAGGGTTCCGCAAGTAAGCAAAGAGAAATAATAATCTGCAAATAAAGATAAATTGATTCATTCGCTTTTCAATACTTTTTTCTTTTAATTTATTTTCTAATAGAATATAAGTTCCTTGCTAGCAGGGACTATTTCATACTTGCCTTTATATTCCCAGCATCTGGAATAGCATCTGGCACATAGTAGTCACTTAATAAATGATTGTTGAACATTTAATTAGTTTATTTTCTAGTCTTATTATTATAACTATCAATTTTGGTACTCTGTCAAATAATAGTGGTGACAGTGGGTATCCTTGCTTCATTCTCTATGTTACTGAGAAATCTTCTAGTATTTCTCTGTTATAAATAATTCCACCCCTCGTTTCAAGTAAATACATTTAATCACATTAAGGAAAACTCCTTTTATTCTATATTTTTGTGTGCTTTTAACAAAAATGAGTGCCACATTTTATTAAAGGTCTTTCTATATCTATTGCTATAATCATGTATTTTTGTTAGATTTGTTACTATTTTGCTAATTGTTTTCCTAACACCAAATCCGCCTTGCGTGGTATAAATCCAACTTGGTCATAATGAATACATTTTTTGGCACATTAGTGCAATCTATCTGTCAGGTTTTTATTTAATATTTTTACATAGATACTCGTTAGTGATACTGGTCATTATTCTTGTTCTTTGCTTTATCCCTCATTGGTTGAGAATCAGAATAATGTTTGTCTCATTAAAAGAGCTTGGCAAAATACCTTCTCTCTCTATTTTTGAAAACAGGATGTAGTATAAGGAGTATTTATTCTTTAAATGTTTGACAGCATGAGCTGTCATTGTACAGTCAAACCACTCACTTACTAGAAGAAATTTTAAAATCAATATCAAATTAGAAAAAAAAAGAATAAAGATGAGAAGATATTTCACCCATTTGAACAAGCTGTTGATGGTCAAAACTCGAGAAATGGATAAAAGAACAGAATATTAGTATTTCCTAAGGAAATTTGAGTGAGGTAAATTAATCTCCACAACAAAGAGACAAAAAAGCCTAGAAAGTGCCTCAGTCAGAAAACACTCATTCTCCTTGCCAAGCAAAAGTCTGGGATAGTCAAAGGAAACACCAATTTCCAGTACAGGTCACTTGGAAGATCTTACAGAAGAGGCTGGTGGATAGACTTGTATAGTATACGAGTAGGATAACATCATAAAACATCAAGAATTGGTGGAGGGGAAAATAAATTTGCAGAAACCTTTGTGAGAGACCTAAATGAACAAAGTCATTCCAGAGGCCTTTAAGGACGAAACTGGAAAAACACACATAAATCATATGAAAAATGTAAAAACCCTGTTAGAAATTTCTAACAGCCATTTTTCTCCATCATTTCCACTTGAGCCATCACATTTAGGTGGTGTAGTACATAGAGCACTGGGCCTAGAGTCAAGGAGACATGAGTCCAAATCCAGTCTCAGATACTATATGACCCTGGGCAAGTCACTTTACCTCTATTTGGCTCAGTTTCTTCAATTATAAAATAGGGATAATAATAGCACCTACATCCCAGGGTTGTTATGAGGATCAAAGGAGAGGACAATTATCAAGCACTTGGCGAAGTGCCTGGCACATAGTAAGCACTATATAAATTTTACCTATTCAATGTCATAGTCCCCTAGGATGCTACAAGAGGAAATAAAAATGGCACTTTTAAGGTCTGTGTGGGAAACAGTTCAGTTTTGATGACACTGAGGGATTGATTTGCAAGGAATCTGAAAGATGAAGAGATATCAAAGGGATAACTGAAAAAATATTAATAACTACTGAGTCATATGCCTACTCTAGCATCTCTACAAATTATTTTATGAGCATAATTTTTATACATATCCAGGACATCCTTGACAAAGATATGAGATGAGAACAAGAAGATCTGCATTCTCCAACAGAGCACATCTTTACAACCATACAAAAGAATGTAAGGTATAGAAAATATGTTAAGCTACTGAGCTTATTGGTTTTTGGTTTGTTTTTTGGTTTTTTTTTTTACTATAAAAACAAAGCATTTGACTCAATAAAGCAAAACAGTACCTTAGAGGATCTATGCCAACAAGGTGTTTCCAATGTATATGTCAAAATTAGCCAAGGTTCTTTGATCTCACAACAGAGATTTGTTTGACCTTCTGATTATTAATATAAAGCAAGGATTAAACAGGGAGAGGTAGGCTGGCCAAATGTATTTACCACTATCTAGGAAAATTCCAGGGCTGAGTCCAAATGGAAAAGGAATTCCCTATTGATGCTGGGGTCTTTCAGATGTTCCTGTTTGTTGACTGCATTTTAGAACACTGCAGAGCTTCATAAATGAGATCCATGATCACCCAGAAGATTGGAGTATGGAGTTTCCACATATATCCTTGATTGAGTGTGCCATTTTGTATTGGGGGCATTCAATCATAACACAGCTTCCCCACTTACTTCACACAATTGAATAGATATTTGCTATGGCCCTATACCCCATGAAACCATGATTTCAACTCTGATTTTTTAAAAAAATTCAGCTGAAGCATAATAGATTTTAAAAGATTTTATTCTACTCTGTTTCTTTGATTCTGTATGTCTATGAATTCTGATGTTTTCAATGTGTTTCATGTAAGGAGCAAACAATTTGATTTTGTCTTCTAATCTGTCCTGCAACTGGTAAATTCAGCCCATATTCGATCTACAGAATTCACCAGATCTACCGCTCTAGCAGCCTGTCACAAAAGAAGTACAACAAACATTGATAAACTTCTTAATGTGCCCAGCACTGTGTTAAGCACTGAGGACACAAAGACAAAACAGTCCT
Source organism: Vombatus ursinus (assembly GCF_900497805.2). NCBI lineage: Eukaryota > Metazoa > Chordata > Mammalia > Diprotodontia > Vombatidae > Vombatus > Vombatus ursinus. The sequence continues at coordinate 2,039,135 of NW_020944351.1, read as the reverse complement.
TGTTCTCAAGGACCTTATACTCTACTGGGGGCACACCATAAGTGCATATAATAAATATTAAAGTATATTCCAAGTAATAAAAAGTAAGTTCAAGTGTAAGAAATTAACAACTGGATAGAGGGAGTGGAGGTGGGGGAGGAAGGGCACAGAAAAGATCTCATGGAGGAAGTGTGTCTTGGAGACAGCTGATGAATCTCTGAGGCAGAGGTAAAGAAGGGCTGTATTACAGGCCAAGGCACAGAAGCAGAAGAAACGAACATTGTATATAGAGAACAGCTAGTGGGCAATTGGACCACACTGGAGAATGTATGAAGGGGGATATTACAAACTAAGTCTGGATAGATCTGTAGTAGATTATAAAGGGCCTTAAGAGCAAGGCTGAGGATTTGTTATTTTTTCCTAGAAGCAACAGAGCAGGGTCACTGAAGATTTTTGAGTATTACAAGAGGAAGGGAAGACTAGGAACCAATTTCCTCACTACTCATTCTCCACCATTCTTTATAACTGAGTCCCTCACCCATCACTCTACTGCAAAATTTCTCCTTAATGTCACCAATAACCAACTAAATACCATATGTTCTATGACTCACCCTCCCCTCCCCCCTTCTTGAAGAGTATGCACCAGGTTTTGAGTGAGGGATGTGGTGATGTTTTATACCATCTGTTATTATTTCATATTAGTAAATAAATACTTTTGCTAAAATGCTCATTGAATCAACAGCCATATGAAAAAAAATGCTCCAAATAACTATAAATGAAAGTTCAAAGTAAAACAACTCTAAAGTTTCACCTCACAGGATCAGACTGGCAAAGATGACAAAAAAAGGGAGAATGAAAGTGGCTGGAGACACTGCAGGAAGAAAGACACCCTGATGGAGCTGTGAATTGATCTGACCATTCTGGGCATCAATTTGGAACGATGCCTCAAAAGTAATTTAACTGTGTGCACACCCGTCGACCTAGCAATATCACTCCTCAGTAGGCTCTCAGATCGAGCTGTGAAAGCAGAAAGACATAATAGACAGAAGTTCAGGCCAGTCATTTCTCTCCCCCCAACCCCTGCCCTCAGAGGTGAGTAGAGTATAACTCTAACAAAGTCCAAAGTAAAGAAGTAGGCTGAGAAAATGAGGAAACAACAATAACAACAAAAAGCTGACCATAAAAGGCTACAGTGGTGACAGGGTAACTCAAGACACAAACTCAGAAGAAGACAATCACTTGGAAACATACATAAGCAAAAACCTCAAAGAAAAAATGCAGACAGGAATAAGCCCAACAAGAATTCCTAGAAAAGAAAAAAAAGGACCAAAAAAAGATTTTAAAAATCAAATAAGTAGAGGGAAAATTAGGGGGAAAATGAGAGCAATACAAGAAATTTATGAAAAAAGAATTAATAGTTTGGTAAAAAGAGGTCCCCCAAAATACAGAAGAAAATAACCCTTTAAAAATCAGACTTGGCCAATGCTAAAAGAGGTACAAAATCTCACTGAAGAAAATAATTCCTTAAAAATTAGAACTGGTTTAATGGAAGCTAATGAGATATCAAGAAACAATTAAAAAAAAGTCAAAAGACTGAAAAAATAGAAGAAAATGTGAAATGTTTTTCATAGCAAAAACAACTGACCTGAAATAGAGATTAGAAGAGATAATTTAAGAATTATTGGACTACCCAAAATCCACAATAAAAAAAAAAGCCTAGGCATTATATTTTAAGAAACTGTAAAGGAAAAATGCCCATATATCTTAGAATCAGAGAGCCAAGTAGAAGCTGGAAGGATCCACTGGTTGCCTCCTGAAATAAACTGCAAAATGAAAATTCCAAGTAATATCATAGCCAAAATTCTGAGCTTTTCAAGGAGAAAATACTGTAAGCAGCCAGGAGAAAAAGAATTTGAATACTATGGAGTTGTAGTCAGGGTCACAAAAGATTTAGTAGCTATTTCTATAAAGGAGCAGAGGGCTTGGAATATGATTTCTCAGAAAGCAAAGGATCTAGGATAATAACCAAGAATAACCTACCCTGTGTAATTCTACAGGGGAAAAATGGATATTTAATGAAAGAGAACTTTCAAGCATTCTCTGATGAAAAGCCCAGAGCTGAATAGAAAATTTAATATCCAAATACAAGATTCAAGAGAAGCATAAAAAGGTAAACATGCATTCTGATATGGGAAGATGATACATGTAACCCCTAAGAACATTATTATCACTAGGACAGTTGGAAGGAGTCTACTTAGACAAAGAGCATGAATGTGAGTCCATTATGTCATGATTATCTCTAAAGAAGAATGGAAGGGTGAGAAAGAAGGATGCACTGGGAGACAGAGGAAGAATGGCGGAAATTATCTCACATAAAGGAAGAGCGCAAGGAAGACACTTTACAATAGAGGGGAAAATGCAGTGGGGGGGAGGGGGAGAATGGACAACATTTTAACTTCATTCTCATCTGAACTGGTTCAGGGAGGGAAGAGAGCAGGTATGTGTATGTATACACAAACACACACACATTTTTACTTTCAATTTTATTAATCTCTCCTTTGCTGTTTAGGATTTCTATTTGGTGTTTAACTAAGGATTTTTAATTTGTTATTTTTCTAGATTTTTAGTTACATGCCCAATTTGTTGATCTGCTTATCTTTTGTTTTGATGCAAGCATTTAGATTATAAGCATTTTATTGGTGTAAGCATTTATAAATTATACACACACACATTTGGATGTAGAAATTCATCTTATGTAATAGGCAAGTAGGGGGAAGGGGCTAAGAGAAAGGGGGAAGTATTTTGAGAGTGAGGGTAGATTATAAGAGGCAAAACAGACTTTTGAGGAGGGGACAGGGCTAAAAAATAGGAAGATAAATGGAAGAAAATAGGATAGAGGGAAATATGCAGTTAGTAATCATAACTGTGAATGTGAACGGGATGAACTCACCCATAAAATGAAAGTGGATAGCAAAATGGATTAGAAACCAGAATCCAACAATATGTTGTTTACAAGAGACACATTTAAAACAGAAAGTCACACATGAAATTAAAATCAGGGGTCAGAGAAGAATCTATTTTGTTTCAGCTGAAGTAAAAAAAAGGCAAGGACAGCAATCACGATTGCAGACAAAGCAAAAGCAAAAAGAAGCCTAATTAAAAGAGATATTCAGGGAAATTACATTTTGCTAAAAGGTAGCACAGACAATAAGTTTATACTAATACTGAACATATATGCCCCAAATGGCAAAGCATCCAAATTGGTGAAGGAGATGTTAAATTAGTTACAGTAAGAAATGGGCAGTAAAATTGTACTAGTGGAGGACCTCAATTTACCCCCTCTCTGACCTAGAGAAATCTAAACATAAAAAAAGAAAAAAGTTAAGGAAATGAATTGAATTTTAGAAAAGCTAGATATGAGAGACCTCAGGAGAATACTGAATGGCAATAGAAAGGAATATACTTGCGCATGGCACCTTCACAAAAAAAAATATTGATGATGTATTAGGGTATAAAAAACTCAAAAAGAGATGCAGAAAAGCAGAAATATTAAATGTACCTTTTCCAGACCATAATGCAATAAAAATTACATTCAATTAAGGGCCTTTAAGCATAGATTAAAAATTAATTGGAAGCTAAATAATCTAATCCTAAAGAATGAATCAAAGAATAAATCATAGAAATAATTATTTCATTCAAGATAATGACAACAATAAGATAACATACCAAAATTTGTGGGATATACCCAAAGCAGTACTTAGGGGAAAATTTATATCCCTAAATGCTTAAATCAATGAAAAAGATAAAGATCAGATCAACAAATTGTACATGTTAACTAAAAAAAAAAATCTAGAAAAATATCAAATTAAAAATCCTCAATTAAACACCAAAATAGAAATCCTAAACAGCAAAAGAGAGATTAATAAAATCGAAAGTAAAAAAACCCATTAAACTAATAAATAAAACAAGGAGCTGGTTTTATGGGAAAAACTCAACAAAACAGATAAACCATTAGCTAATTTGATTTTTAAAGAGAAGAAAACCAAATTACTAGTATAAAAAATGAAAAGGGATAATGTACAACCAATGGAAATGAAATTAATCATTAGGAGATATTTTGTCTAATTTAATGCCAAGAAATCAATCTAAACAAAATATATGAATATTTATAAAACTATCAGTTGCCTAGATTGGCAAAAAGGGAAATAGAATATTTGAATAACTTTATCTTAGAAAAAGAACTTGACCAAGGTATAAATGAGCTCCTTAAAGGAAAAAAAAAAAACCCAGGACCAGAGAGATTAACAAGTAAATTCTACTAAACATTTAAAGAACAATTAATTTTTTTAATTTGTAATTTTTTTATTTTAAATTTGAATACAAAATAAGAAAAGTAAAGAGAAACAAACTTAAATACTAAAACTAAAATACTACAAAATAAGAAAAAAAAGGATTGCCATGTGCACAGCAGAACTTGAGAGAGGATTCAAAATATACAACAATAAATTTCCATTTGAAGAAAACCTATATAATAAATACTATGTGTTGTGTTGAGAGCTGTCCATCTTTTCTTTGCTTCCTTGTAAGTTTTCTTTTGTTCTCTGCTGCATACTTTTTACTTCGTTCTTTCTTCCCCCTTCCTCCCCTCACCCTCCAAGAAGGCTACAATTAAACGTAGATATATTTATATAACAATTAATTTCAACACTATATAAATGCTTTGAAAAAATAGCTAAAGGAGTCCTTTAGCTACTTTGATCGATACAGTGACCCACAACAATTTAAAAAAATTTTTTTGGTGGCAATTGGGGTTAAATGACTTGCTCAGGGTCATACAGCTAATAAGTGGCTGAGGCCAGATTTGAGCTCAGGTCCTCCTGACTTCAGGGCTGGTGCTTTATCTACTGTGCGGCCTAGTTGCCCCCACAACAATTCTAAAGGACTCATAATGAAAAACGTCGTCCATCTCCAGAAAGAGAATTGATGAAATCTGAATACAGATTGAAGCATATTTTTTAAACTTCATTTTCCTTGTGCTTTTTTTCTTGCAACATACCAAACATGGAAACATGTTTTGCATGAATCCACATGTATAATGGGTATCATATTGCTTTCCTTCTCAATGGACTGGGGAGAGGGAGCAGAGAGGGAGAGAATTTGGAATTTTAAATAAAAAAAATGAATGAAGAAAAATAAAATATATGGTTTTGATACCCAAACCATGGAAAGCAAAAACAGAGAAAGAAAACTAGAGGCCAATTTCTCTAATGAATATAGATGGAAAAATTTCAAATAAAATGCTGGCAAGGAAAGTATAGCAATATATCAAAAACATCACATACAATGACTAGGCTGGATTTATACCAGGAATGCAAGGCAGATTCATTAGGAAAACTATAAGCATAAATGACTTCATCAATAACAAAAACATTTTAAAAATCATATGAGTATTTCAATAGATGTAGAAAAAGCTTTTGTCAAAATATAACACCCATTCCTATTAAAAACACTAGAAAGCATACGAATAAATGGAACTTTTCCTAAAAGGATAAGTAGTACCTATCTAAAACCAAGAGTAAATATTATCTGTAATGAGGATACACTAGAAGCCTGTCCAATAAGATTAGAGGTGAAGCAAGAATGTCCATTATTACCATTATTATTCAATATTGAACGAACTGTAGCAATAAGAAAAAGAAATTGAAGAAATAAGACTAGGCAATGAGGAAACAAAATCATCATTTTTTGCAGATGACTATATATTTAGAGAACCCTAGAGAATCAACTAAAAATTAGTCCAAATAATGAACAACTTTAGCAAAGTTGCAGGATATAAAATAAACCCAAAAGATTATCAGCATTTTACCAATGAAACCAAACAGGAAGAGATAGAAAGAGAAATTCTATTTTAAAATAACTGCAGACAATATAAAATACTTAGGAATCTATCTGCCAAGACACACATAAGAAATATTAACATAATTACAAAACACTCTTCACACAAATAAAGATAGATTTAAACAATTGGAGAAATATTAATTGCTTTTGGGTAGGTCGAGCCAATTTAATAAAAATGACAATATGACCTAAATTAATTTACTTATTCAGTGCCCTACCTATCAAATTACCAAAGAATTATTTTATAGAGCTAAAAAAATGATAACAATTCATCTGGAGGAAGAATACCAAAGGAATCAATGAAAAAAAAGGAAAGTAATCTAGCAGTATCAGATGTCAAACTATACTACAAAGTGGTAATCATCAAATCTGTCTGGTACTGAATAAAAAAATAGAGTGGTTGTTCAATGGAATAAATTGGGTATACTATATACAGGAGTAAATGAGCACAGTAACCTAGTGTTTGATAAAGCTAAAGATCCCAGCTATTGGGACAAGAGCTTACCATTTGACAAAACTGCTGGGAAAACTGGAAAGCAATCTGGCAGAAACTAGGCAGAGACCAACAACTCACACTGTATACCAAGACAAGCTCAAAATGGGTATATGATTTAGACATAGAAGGTGATTTAAGAAAATTAGAGGACTATGGAAAAATTACAGGTCAGATCTAATGAATAGGGAAAGAGTTAATGATCAAACAGGAGATACAGAGGATCATGGAAGGTAAAATGGATAATGCTAATTACATTAAATTAAAAAGATTTTGCATAAACAAAACCTATACAACCAAAATTAAAAGGAAAGCAGGCAACTGGGGAAAAAATTTTAGAGCAAGTTAATAGGAAACTCATCCAAATTTATTAAAATAAGAGCCATACTTTATTGATAAATGGTCAAAGGATATGAACAGGCAGCTTTCAGAAGAAGAAATCAAAGCTATCAACAGCCACACAAAAATACTCAAAATCACTAATAATTAGAGAAATTAAAATTAAAATAACTCTGAGATATCACCTCACACCCATTAGATTGGCTAAGATGACTGAAAAAGGAAAATGCCAAATGCTGGAGGGGAAGTGGGAAAATAGGGACACGAAATGTACTGTTGACAGAGCTGTGAACTAGTCTAACCATTCTGGAAAATGATTTAGAACGATATCCAAAAGGCTCCAAAACAGAGCATACATACTCTGACTCAGCAATACTGCTACTAGGTCTGCTCCCCAAAGAGATCAAAGAAAAAGGAAAAGGAAGCATATGTACAAAAATATTTAGAGCATCTCTTTTTGTGGTGGCAAAGGGACTAGAAATTGAGGGAATAGCCATCAATTGGGGAATGGCTAAATAAATTATGGCATATTATTATTATGGAATACTATTGTGCTATAAGAAATGACAAAGGGGATGGTTTCAGAAAAATCTGGGAAGACTTATATGAACTGATGAAAAGTGAAGTGAGCAGCAGCAGGAGTAACAGTGATATTGTAATGATAATCACTTGTAAAAGATTAGCAACTCTGATCAAATACAATCATCCACAAGAAGTCCAAAGGACTCATGATGAAAAATGCTATCCACTTCCAGTTAGAAAACTGATGGACCCTGAGTACAGATTGAAGCATATTTTTCTCTTTATTTTTCTTCCTTTTTTGCAACATGGAAATATGGTTTTCATGACCTCATATGTATAATGAACATCATATTTCTTGCCTTTTTCAGTGGGTAGAGGAGGAGTGGAAGGAAGGGGAGAATTTAGAACTGAAAATAAGCAAATAAAAGGATGTATTTAGCAATAACATTAAAAAAAAAAAAACCTCACTTACCTATAAGCTGTGAATGGCAATTTAGGCAATATTCCACACGCAATGTCTTGGAGCTACCCAGACAACCCAAGCAGGGATGTTTTAACAACTGATAGCCCTGCTTCATTCTACCAGGATGTCAAAAATACTTGTAATGTCTTTTGACATCACCTTCATTTCCAAACATATCCTTACCCATTCTGTACCCAGAGCACCACTCCCTTACAACAGCAAATAAAATTAGAAATGCAGAAAAGGCATTTCAGCAAAACTCAACCATATATGAGTTGTCGAACCATTTATACAATATTCCACATCCATATTCCTTCTCCTCTGCCTAGAACCAAAGGAAGTACATTTTTTCAATTTTTCTGGGACTAAGATCCTTAGTTATCATAATTGTAATGCATTCACTTTCTGGTACTTTTTGGTACTTTTCATTGACATTTTTCATCATATTATATACTATTTTTTCCTTTTGCCGAATTCTCACTGCATCAGTTCACATCAATCTTCTCATGGCTCCTTCAACCCTTCCTATTCCTCCTTTCTTACAATGCAGGAATCACGGGCTTCATTCTAGTATCACCGTTTGCTGTGACAGTCCCCATTCGTTGTCCTTCCCCCCTATCCCTTGACACCTGACCATTGGACCATATAGAGTTCATAGCTTCCTCCCTTATGGTTGATGTTTGGAGGATGAGTAAATCAAGCAACCTTTAACCCTCTTAATCCAATTAAGATGCAGACGCTGAGCCATTTAATCTCTGGGGCCTACTTCTGACCACAGGCTAGAACCTGGAACTTTCCCTAATTTACCCTGATGTTTCATCCCCTAATTCTTGGCACCAGGCTACTGGACCAAAAGTAAAGACTGTCCAGAGTCCATGGCTCCCTCCCATGCATAGAGAATTCATTTATTCCTATTAGGAGCTAGCCCTGGGATATAATCTATAGGGACAACATTTTACTTTAACAAGATTTCATGTATAACAAAAAATGACTCTAAATTCCCATCATTTCAATTCTGTGGTAAAAAGTTTTGGGGCTAAAGAGTTAGAGATGAATGGTATCTGCTCTTTAAATATTTGAAGAAACTCTTTTAAGGCTTAATTTTATTCATCACAGTCACAAAACATCTGTCTCCTTCAAATCAGGGTCTTAATATACAGCAACTGAAACATCCTTGGAGCCTAACCAAAACGTCCCAATAGCTTTGTTTGAAAGCTCAAACTGGCAAAAAGACTACTTAACCAATTAAAAATCTGCAGAAAACCCAAAGTTCAGGTTGTAGCCTAAAAAGAAGAATTTGAAATAAAAATCTCTTAAGAACCCTACTACTAAGTAGCTCTGAGAGCCTAGATATTTCTCTCAGGGATTCAACTTCTGGCCCTAATAGATGAGAAGTTAGATTAGGGGTCAGAAGAACCTGGTTTCCAATCATGGTTTTGCCACTTTCTACCTTGGGCAAATCACTTAACATCTTTGACCCTCAGTTTCTTCATCTGTAAAATGAGGGGGTTGGATCAGATGCCTTTTTAAGGTCCCTTCCAATTCTAAATCTACAATCCTATCCACTTAGTATGAGTCTCATTATTAATGATGGTGCATGGGCTCTGTAAACACAAACAAGAGATACCCAGATGAGAAGTGAGATGCAGTTACTCTGGACACATCCAAATAGGTATGGCATCCACTAGACCAAACATAGGAATGACTGGCTCATTTTTTTTTTCACTTTGCATCCCAATGTTTCAGCAGAATTTATAACTCTTTAAAAAAAACAGTAGCCAAGCACTTAACTCAAGAACGGAAAACGTGTCTATGTGATATCAAATAGGAAGATATTGGAAACCCTTGGGTGACTGCCCTTTGGAGTTTTGTCTTTACTGCATATCACAGAGAGCAGGATTTCAGACAGGATTTAGCCTCACCTATTCCTGAACAAGCCCTTCTACAAGAACCCCAGAAAAGAGGGCATCAACCTTTACTTGCTGACCTCTACTTTGGGGCAGCTCTAATTATTAAAAAGTTTCTTTCCCCTGAAAGTGAATGTTGATTTGCCTCTTTAAAATGTCTACCTATTGCTACTAGTTCTTCCCTCTGGGACCAGAGAGAACAAAGTGAATCCTTCTTCCACATGACAGTCTCTCAGATACCCAGAGATAGCTCTCCTGTCCCTGTTTTCCCTTTTCCATGATAAATATTCCCAGTTTCTTCAATCCATTATCACATGACAAAGACGTGAGGCCCTTCAGGCTCCTGGTGCCTTCCTGAATATCCTTCCTCAGATACTGGTACTACGAACTGAAAACAAGACCCTGGATATTATCTGATCAGTGCAGAGGACAATGTGATTACCACTGCATGGCTTTCTTAGTACCCTAGCTTTTTAGCTGTCCTGTCACACTACTGATACAAATGAAATTTGTAGCTGACTTAAACCCCAGATCTTTTCACAACTCTGGTCCACTCTACGGTTCTCCTATCCTGTTCTTAGTACTGTTCATTTTAAAGCCAAAAGCATTATACATTTGTACCATTTCAACTTTGTCTCATTGCTTTCTTTAGACCTTTCTGGATACTGACCTATTAGTATGCTTTATCTTTGTACCATCTGCAAATCTCATGGATTAGGCATCTCTATCTTCATTTCCAGGTAGTTTTTTTTTCTTTTTTTGGGTGTAGGGGGTTGGAGCTGCAAGCATCTCCTGAGTACATCAGTGGTTCCCCACTGACATGTATAAGGCTGTTTTAAGGGAATTAAGCATAAGTAGTCTAGGGCCATTCTCTAGGATGTAGAATGGTAAACTTACTTAAGGGTCAGGGTTATAATAGCCCCACAGCCATTTACAGAGCCCTGTTCCAGGTTCAAAAGGATGCCGCTGGCAGAAGAACTGTGGTGTACAAGGAGACTTCCAGAAACAAGAATATAAAAAAAGGAAAGATCACCAGATGGGAGCTTACAATATGGAACTTTTAACTGACTTTCTACATAACAGATCACTGGTTACCCACTTTAGCCCACCCCCCCATCAGTTCAATCACTCATCTTGCTTTGCTTTTCAGCTGGCCATGAGCTTTGTCTGTAGCAATTTAAAATGGATTTCACATAACAAGGCCAAATCATCCCCACTTGAGGGCCATTTGTGAACACAAGCTAGCATGGTATAGATAATTACCTCTAATGCTTCTTCCTAATCATTTACTAGGACAGTTAATAGAGAGGCTTTTTTCTTAAACAAGGCCTTCCATAACAGTTCTTGGAACATCATTTCCTATAATTAAAATGTTTTCATTTAAGCTAAGAGTAGGCCCCGCCTTCTGCCTGAATCGCTTGGCCTTGTCTGTTATTGGAGCTCAGGCCCAGCCTACCTGGATGCTGCTCTGACCCTATCTCTTCCCATGGCGCTGGCTGCTTTACACTCTGCCTCCCACCTACCCTTGTCTCTGCTCAGGGCTTCCACAGGATTTTGGCAGTCTTTTTAGTGAAATCCTGGATTGGTTGGAGGAATTTATACCTGATTCTCTTTGCTCTTCTTTATCCTTATTCCTTCTGGTGCATTTTTAGGGCTCCACTGGGGGGCCGGTAAGGGATCTGGACTCCTCCTCTAGGTCCTAATACAGTGACATTTTCCTAAAATTTCCCTATCATAGTGCCATTTACACTGAGGTTACATGCAATAAACACGAGCACATGTAAAAATAGAATACACAGAAATAAAACAGTAGTGTATGTAACAAATTACATGATACAAACCAAATAATAAGACTTGTGTATTCTTTAACATATATGATTGGAAAGCAGGGTTTTAGAGAGTAACCAAATGCAGATCTTATATGCAATACATGATAGTACCACACATACAAGCTCCTGCAAGGCAGGGACTGTTTCATTTTTATTCTTGTAGTCTCAATTCTGAGCGCAGGGCCCGGCACACAGAAGATGCTTAATTAATGTTTTTTGATTGACTGATTGCCTGTTCTGGTTGTTTATAGTAACCCAACATATGGATCACATTTATAAACGTAATATGTGCTCAGCTTTAAAATGATAATAATAAAGCATATGGCATATATGCATATAGCCCCATGTATGGAGACACTTTTAGGGCAGCTAGATGCCACAGTGGATACAGTGCTGGGCCTGGAGTCAGAAAGACTCATCTTCCTGAGTTCAAAGCTGACCTCAGGCTTAGCTATGTGTGACCCTGGGCAAGTCACTTCACCCTGTTTGCCCTCACTTTCGTCATCTCTCAAATGAGCTGTAGGAGGAAACGGCAAACCACTCCAGAATCTTGGGCAGGAAAACCCCAAATGGGGTCACAGAGAGTTAGACTCAACTGAAACGACTGAACAACAACAATGGCAACAGAAAATTGTAGTTACAGAGAAAGTACACATTTCATCTACTCCATCAATGGACATCATCTGTTTATGTGGGCAAACTACCCTCCCATTACTCACAGTGTTGTAAAAGCTTAATCACTAGTCTGAGTGACTTTACACCCTTCTTATCTTCCAACACATTGTATGGTTCTAATCTTGAGCTTATAAAGAGCTGTAACTAACTCAACATCTTCAGGCCCATTGCCTCTTGAGCGGCAATCTTAAGCTTCTGAATAGCCTATTGCTGTCTTCAGCTCCCACTGAGCCAGGCCCTGTAGGTTGCCTTTATCCAATAGGGACCTCTGAATTGATAGCATCAGGCAGGAAAGTGGCATCTGGAGCAAGTCCATTCATACCTACCTTGTGCTGAGAGCTTGTTTCTACTTCCTGAATTTATTACCACTTTTATTACATCATGGGCTATAAAGGATGGGTTTAGTATTTTTGCCTTTTTACGTTTACTTTTAATTTTTCTGTGTCTTAATATATAATGAACTTTTACGTTTTATGGTGCTGGGAAAGATGTATATTCTTTAGTGGTCCCATTCTTTGTCTATGGTTCCTTTATGCATAATGTAATTACCCCATTTTTCTCTGTTTATATTGTGAATTTTTATTTTTGTTTTTCCTGAAAGCAAGATTTCAACTCTTACTTTTTTGGAATCTCCTGATGCTAAGTAAATTTTTTTACTGCCTCTCATTTTTATTCGATACGTTATCTTTTTATATATATTTCTTTTAAGCAACAGATTGCGTGCTTTTATTTTCTCTTCTAACCAATCACGTTTGTTTTATTGTATTATTTAATCCATTCTCATTTAGAGTTATGAGAGTTAGGTTTATTTTTTTCCTCCATTTGTGTCTCTAGATTTTTAAAAATTAGGATTTTAAAAAACTCACCTTCTCCGTTTCAGTCAGTACCTTGCAATGTTGTCTAATTTCTCACCTCTTCCCCCCCCCCACCCTTTTCCCTCCTCTGACCTCATCTTTCTGTGCTTATTCTATTGCCTTTCACCTCCCCTGCTATGTCTAGGTTCTGAGCACTGGCAGTCTTTGGGGTCCCCGGTTAGAACTCTGCTTAGCTTTCCTATCACTGTCATGGTTTTTCAGCCTATTTACCTGAGCTCATGCTGGCTTTCCTAGTGGGACCTGTCTTCTGGTGCTGTGGTGTCTGACTGTCTTGTTGTGCAGTCCTGAGCTGGATGAAGGAGTTTACTAATGTATCTCTGTGGATCTCTTCATCACTTTTGATTTTGGTCCCTTTTTAGATCATTATTGGAGTTTATCTGGTGGAGTCAGGTTCCTCTGTGTCCTTTTACCCTCCCATCTTAATGAGAACACTCCCATTTTCCATTTTTTAAAAATTTATTTAATATTTTATTTTCCCCCAGTTACATACAAAAACAATTTTAACATTTGTTTTTAAAACTTTGAATTCGGGGGCAGCTAGGTGGCGCAGTGGATAGAGCACTGGCCTTGAAGTCAGGAGAACCTGAGTTCAAATCCAGCCTCAGACCAAACACTTGACACTTGCAAGTTGTGTGACCCTAGGCAAGTCACTTAACCCCAATTGCCTTAAAAAAAACTTTGAATTCCAAATTCTCTCCCTTCCTTTCTCCCCCCCTCATTGACAAGGCAAGCGATTTTATATAGATTATACATGTACAGTCATGCAAAACATTTCCATATTAGTCATGTTGTGAAAGAAAACATAGACCCCCCCCCCAAAAAAAAAACCTCAAGAAAAATAAAGTAAAAAAGTATGTTTCAATCTGTATTCAGACTCCATCAGTTCTTTTTCTGGGTATGGATAGCATTTTTCATCATAAGTCCTTCAGAGTTGTCTTGGATCATTTTATTGCTGAGAATAGCTAAGTCATTCACAGCTGATCATCCTACAATATTACTACTACTTTGTACATAGTACGTTTTGCTTTGTATCAGTTCATGTAAGCCTTTCCAGGTTTTTCTGAGAGTATCCTGCTCATCATTTCTTATAGCACAATAGTATTCCATCATAATCACATACCACAATTTGTTCAGCCATTCACCAATTGATGGGCATCCCCTTAATTTCCAATTCTTTGCCACCAGAAAAGAGCTGCTATAAATATTTTTGTACATATTGGTCCTATTCCTTTTTGAGATGCAGACCTAATAGTGGTGTTGCTAGGTCAAAGGGTATGCATGGTTTTATAGCCCTTTGGGCATAATTCCAAATTGCTCTATAGAATGGTTGGATCAGTTCACAACTTCACCAACAGTGCATTAATATCTCATTGTTTCCCACATCCCCTCCAACATTGGTCATTTTCCTTTTCTTTCCTATTAACCAATCTAATAGGTATGAGGTAGTACCTCAGAATTGTTTTAATTTGCATTTCTTCAATCAATAGTGATTTAGAGCATTTTTCGTATGGCTCTAGGTAGCTTTCATTACTTCATCTGAAACCTGTTCATATATTTTGATCATTTATCAATTGGAGAATGGCTCTTATTTTTAAAAATTTGACTCAGTTCTCTATGTGTTTGAGAAATGAGGCCTTTATCAGAGAAACTTGCTTCAAATTTTTTTCACAGTCACTATTTGCTAACTGTATTTCACTCCATTCTATTCAACCCTTCCCCCTGTTTATTCTATTCTCTATCTCTTTTTATCCTGTCCCTCCTCAAAAGTGTTTTGCTTCTGACTACCTCCTCCCTTCTATCACCCCCCTTCTCTTATCCCCTTCCCCTCCTCCTTTCCTGTAGGGTAAGATAGATTTCTATACCCAATTGAGTGTGCATGTTATATTCCCTCTTTGAACCAATTCTGATGAGTAAGGTTCACTCACTCCCCCTTGCCTCCCCCTCTCTTCCCCTCCACTGTAAAAGCTTTTTCTTGCCTCTTTTATGTTAGATAATTTACCCCATTCTACCTCTCCCTTCCTCTTTTTCCCAGTTTATTCCTCTCCTACCTCTTAATTTTATTTTTTTTAGATATTATCCCTTTATATCCAAATCATTGTCCCCTCTGTCTACATATACTTTTTTTAACTGCCCTAATGAGAAAGTTCTTATGATTTTCAAGTATCATCCTCCCATGTAGGAATGTGAACAGTTTAACTATAATTAAGTCCCTTATGATTTCCCTTTCCTGTTTACCTTTTTATGCTTCTCTTGAGTCTCATATTTAAAAATCAATTTTTCTATTTAGCTGTGTTTTTTTTCATGAAGAATACTTGAAAGTGCTCTGTTTCAGTGAATATCCATTTTCCCCCTGAAGCATTATACTCAGTTTTGCTGGGGGGTGATTCTTGGTTGTAATCCTAGCTCCTTTGCCCTACAGAATATCATATTCCAAGCCATCCAATCCTTTATAAAATGGACTTAGTCAATAAATATTCATTAAGCACTTACCATGTGCCAGACATTGTGCTAAATGTTGGGGATACAAAAAGAGACAAAAGACAGTCCCTGGTCTGAAGGAGCTCACACTTTAATGGAAGAAAACAACAAGCCAACAAATATGTACTAACAAATTATATATAGGATAAATAGGAAATAATTTTAAAAGGGAAGGTAGTAGAATTTAGAGGGATTGGGAAAGGCTTCCTGCAAAAGATGAGATTTTAGCTGAGATTTAAAGGAAGCCAAGGAAGTATGTATGTGAAGTTGAGGAGAGACAACATCCTAGACATGAAGGGCAGCCAGAAAAAAATGCCTGGAGCAGAGAGATGGAGTGTCTTATTTGTGGAAAAGCCAGGAGACTAGTTTCACTGGATCAGAGAGTATGCATTGGGGGAATAAGGTGTAAGAAGACTGGAAAGGTAGGAGAAGGTTAGGTTACAAAGGGCTTTGAATGCCAAATAGAGTATTTTGCAATTAATTCTGGAAGTGATAGGGAACCACTGGAGTTTAAGTGAGTAGGGAGGTAACATGATTGGACCTTTGCTTTAGGAAAATCACTTCAGTGCTTGAATGGAGGATAGATTGGAGTAGTGAGAGACTTGGGGCAGGCAGAAAATAGTCCAACTTATATTGCCTACCCTTCAGGGATGTTATGAGAATCAAATGAAATGATTCATATAAAATATTCTATAATCATAATGTAAATAATCTAAATGTAAGCTTAATAGCTCATCAAATGATGGTTCTATCATATATTTTGGCCCATTATCTTTATCAGTGGCACCCCTGATATACTGGAAAGGGACAAAATTAGAAGAGGTTCTGATACATATGACCCAGGTGATCACAGACAAGTAATTTAGCCCTTCTTTGCCTATTTCTTCATCTGTAAAATAAGAATCATTATATTTCAACTATCTATCTTCAAGGGCTGTTGTGATAAAAGTATTTTATAACCCTTAAAGTAGTATAGAAATTGATGTTATAAGAAACATTTTCTTTAAAAACAACCTGCTATGTTACACACAAGTTTATAATATACAGGATATTTATGAAGCAAAAGATCACCATCTTTCCTCATGCAAACTTAAAAAAAAACCTTAATAACAAATAATCTTTCATGAGAATCAGCAGCTAATTCCATAAAAGTAATGCAGTAACTTTCCTATACAAGGATGGCACTACTCACATTCTCTCATTGACTCTAGAAGTAGATACGAGCCATGTTGAGTCTTTATTTTCTAACCTGTTACCCTCATGACCAGTGGCACATATCTGTGAACAACGTACTTACTCTAGGGGAAGGGGAAGGAATTTTCGCTCTGTACAAAGTTAAAATTCTCATACCACGATGGCGCTCATTTACCTTGGCCTCATTTTCATTATGCTGTGATTCCTACAGTGATCTGGCCCAGACTGCTCAATCAACACAACAGCTCCAGTGTCCTCTGTCTAGGCATCAGGACAAGTAAAATCCCATAGTCACAGAAGTACAGAGCTGAAAGGGACCAATTAGTCTACCCTGAGGTAGCTGCGGCACTGGGGGGAGGGAGAAGCACATGTCTTTGAGTCACAAGACCTGGGTTCCAGTCCTAGTTCTGCCACTTTGTAGACAGATGACCTTGGGTTGGTCGCTGGGCTTTCTCAGACTTTACCTTCCTTCTCTACCAAATGGAGATAATTCCTGTTCTGCCTTCCTTATGGGCTTGTTGTAAGGCTAAATGACTTAATATGCATCCAAAGTGCTTTGCCAATTATAAAGCACTGTATAAACATGTGATCTCATAATTTTAGGGAGGAAATCAATGCTCAGAATGGGAAAGTGAGTTGCCCAAGGTCACATAGAAAGATAACAGCAGAGCTGACACTAGAATCCAGATCTCCTGACTCCCAGTTCAGTGCACATTCCACTCCATTACACTGCTGGTCTTTATAGGTTTTATTTTTTTTTAAAAATGTTTACCAAATGTTTCCAGTTCCTTAACCATTCTTGATTTCTGAATGAATCTCTTAATTCAGCTGCTCATCATGCATGGAAAGCGATGGGTACAGCAATGCCTTATAATTATTCCTCTTTACTGATTATTTAGTCACTTTCCAGCTTCAAGCAAATTCTTCATGCAATAGTCACAGACCGTGAATATGAGCATAACACATATTGCCAAGCAATCAAAGCTTCAAAATTGTCAGTGAAATTACTTCTTAATTGACTACACCTCCTCTTCCTCACTCCCTCCCCTCTTACCAAAAAGGATGGGGAGCAGGATAATGAGGTAGCAGAAGGAGCCAAAGATAAAAACAGAGAATTCTAGGTTTTCACAAATTCCCGTGGGCTGAGATTGTGGCTTTCTACGTGTCAATAAATGTTAAAGGTGCTCACAGAATTTTTACTACCCTCACCTTCAACTATAAAAATGGAGAGAAAATACAACCTCATAGAATGCTGGTGAGGAAAGCACAGGTGAAGTCACAGACTAAGAGAATGTCAGATCTAGGAAGGACTTGAATACATAAAAAAGAGAATGTCCAATTTGTCCGCTACAGATTTATGATATATAATCTTAACTGGGCCCTCACTACAGAAAGGCAATCCCTTTATATCTCTATAATCCATTCACACTCTACCAGTGGCTATTACACATCTTTTAATCCCTCCTCAAAGCTCCCACTGCACCCTTCTCACCCTCTCAGTTGAAGACCTTGTCCCATTATGTCATAGAAAAAACATTGAGGATGTTTTCTGAAAGCTACCTCTTCTCCCCTTCTCATCTTACATCACTCAGACATCTTCTCCCACTATCTCCTCCACCCTGTCTCACATGAATAAGTGGACCTATTCTTGGCAAGGGAAACCCTTCTACATACACCTTTTATCTCATAATATCTTGTCTTCTCCAGAAGACTGCTCCCTCTGTCCCTACTCTCTCACTAATATTCAATCTCTCCTGTCTATTGGCTGCTTCTTTGATGTCTATAAACACATCCATGTCTCCCCCATCCCTATAAAACCTCACTTGATCTAACCTAGTTATTGTTCTATATCCATTCTCCCCTTCTTGGCTAACCTCTTTAACCATCTACAAGTGAAGCCTCGACTTCTTTCCTCTCAATCACTTTTAAATCTTTTGCAATCTGGCTTCTAACATCATCACTTAATAGAACTTGATCTCTCCAAAATTAGCCATGGTCTCTTAATTGTCAAATATAATTTCCTCAATCCTCATCCTTCCTTTCCTCTCTGTAAACTTGGACACAGTCCATCACCTTCTTTTCTTGGATATTCTCTTTCGGTTTCTATAACACTGTTTTCTCCTGATTCTCCTACTTGTCTGACCAAGCCTTCTCAGTCTCCTTTACTGGAGGTTCATCCAGATCATGACCACTAACAGTGTGATCCCCAAGCTCTGGCCTGGCCTTCTTCTCTTCTCCCTCCATACTATCAGTTCCCATGGGTTCAAGTTTCATCTCTACGGAGATGCTTCTTACATGTGAGCCCTAATCTCTCTCCCGAGCTCCACTCATATCACCAACAGCTTTTAAGACATCTTGAACTAGTTGTCCTATATACATATCAACTTCGATATGCCCAAAGTCAGTACATTTTCCTCTCTGACCTCCAAACCCCCTCCTCCACTTCTCTACTGCAAGTAAAGCCATCACCATCCTTCCATTCATCCAAGCTCATAACCTTGGTGTCATCCTCAACTCAATCCACATATCCAATCTGTTGGTGTCTTACTGTTTCTCCTTTTACAATGTCTCTTGTATACATCCCCTTCTTTCCATTCACGTGGCCACTGTCCTAGTGCAAGCCATCATCACTTCACATGCTTCATTGCTCAGAGGGTGCTTTCCCTCTGATATTAGCTTCCATTTACAAACACACACATGGAATATTATGGACATAAATTATGGATATAGATTATATGTATGACAATATTTTAATGCTTTTGCATGTTGTCTCCTATATTAGGAAGTGAGTCCCTTGAGGGTAAGGGCCACAGTTTTGTCTTTCTTTGCACCCCCAACACTTATTACAGTGTTTGGTACAATGTAAGCATATTGCTTACTGCCTGAATGATTAGTCCAAGTTAGAGGAGACTCTAAGATATTATCTAGTTCCATTTGCTTAGTTTATAGACAAAACTAATTCAGGCCTATTAAGGAAAAGGATATGTTCTTACTTATACACTTTATAAATTATAAAATGCTGGACAAGAAAGTCATTATCATGTCTCCTTTGGCTAAGTCACGAATTTCGTACTTCATGCCCAATAAAATAAGACAAAGGAGAGATATGGCATTAAAAGCCTTCCACAATCTGACTCCAGCTGATCTTTCCAGTTTAATTTCACATTCCTTCCCAGCATGTACTCTGTTTCATCCAGACTGGCATACTTGATGTTTTCCATGCATACACAACATTCAGTCTTTATCTCTTTTTGCAGCCTATCCTGCATGCCTGGAATGCTGTACCTCCTTACCTATGCCTCTTGGAATCCCTAACTGCCTTTTTAGTCTCAGCTGAAGTACCACCCAGTAGAATCAAGCTCCTTAGGTGTCCATGCTGTCTTCTTCTTCTTGTTTTTTCTTGTCTTTGTATCGGAAGCACCATATATATATAGTAGGTATGTATTATATACATATTAAATTGGTTTTAATGGCATCTAGAGAGCATGTTCCATATAGCATTCAAAAACTCACCTTTCTACAATTTCTTGTCCATTCCAGCAAAAAGTATCATTTTCAATCACTGGACTGTGCCTGCAGACATAGCCAGGTAAAGCACTGTAAAAGTCACTTTGTGATCTCAACTTTGCAATTAGTTCCCTGAAAAGAAAAAAAAAACACCCAACATTAGATAAATGTTGATTCTAGGTGAAAATCTCATTTATTGATTGACATTCCAAAGGTCCAGCTAGGCCGTTTAAGGATATTTCCGGCTTGGATCCACAGAATGTTAAAGTATAGTCATTAATAGTCCCTTTTTATATGATTTTGCTTTTTAGGGTTGTTTTATTTTTCATCAGTTTGATTTGGTAAGTTGGTATTTTGATTTTTGTTTTTGCTCATGATTTGCTGGTACTATCTCTGGTTCTTGTTCACATCTTTGAATGCTTGGTAGGTATCGAATGAAATAAAATAAAAGTAATTTGAAAAATTCACATGTATTTTATGAGCCTTTGAATGCTGAAAAAAGTGTTATTATTTGAAAATGGTCCATTTTTGTTCATTCACTCCTAGATCTATATTACATAGACATTCTCTAGTTATAAGTATCTCTTTTATTGTCTCCAGATTTGGGGACCTGCTCCCATATTGGTCCTTGTTTCTGTGTACTTTGGGAATGAGGTAGTCAAGAAGACTTTGGTCCAAAGCTTGTCTGATCCTATTTGTTCAACTACGAATAAGTGACTCAACCTCTTTGAGTCTCAAGTAACTCTCTGTGACTTTAAATTACATTGTTCTTATTCTCACATCCACAAAATCATCAGTCCTTGATGTATTGGTTCATAGTCACTTCCACGTATTTAGTTTGACAAACATTTAATAAAAACTTCTCCATTCAGAATGCTAAGCTAGGGATCCAAAGGTGAACAAGCTGTAGACTATCACTGAAGAATTTACAGTTTATTAGGGGTTTAATGATACAGCTTATTATATTAAATATTATAGTTCATCACTAATTATTTATTAGTTTATTATTATATTATCCTACAAATATAAGTAGAATAAAATAATTGTGGGGTAATACAGAGAGTCTTGGGATTATAGTCCAAAGACTTAGGTTCAGGTCCTAACTCTGCTACCTTATTAGCTGCGTGACCATGGGAAAGTCCTTTCCCATTAATGGACTTTAGCTTCCCCATCTGTAAAATGAGGAGATTGGATCATGACAGGTCCTGACTACAGCCTGGGAATCCATCCTTCAATTCCCTCAAAGTTCTGATGCTTCCAATCTCTGTATATTTGATATGCTATAGCTGCTCTCACTATTCATTTTCTTTAATGCCATCTTTTGCTTCCTTATGTTGCAATTAGAAACTGTAATGATAGAGTCCAAAGTGGTGACCCAACTCTCATGGATGGAGAAAAAAGTTTTCTATAGAAATATTGACATATCTTTTCCTGTTTTTGTCTGTTGTTCTCTTCCTCAGTGACATCTTTAAATGTTCTTGGGGTGATCTGACTTAATTTGGTCTCCCTTCAAGCTTTCTACAAGCTCATTTTGCTTTCCACCAACCCTCCAAACTCTACCTTCTCACTGTTTTTAAGGGGTCATAGCTGACCATAATTTTCCTTTACCTTTCTCAATAAGATTTAGCAAATTAGGTTCAATTCTAAACAACTGTTCCTCTTGGCTGCCACATCTTCCAGCTTGGCAAGAAGAGCAAGTATTTGCAGACTGGCTAGTTTTTAGGTTCTTTTAGTTGCCTCATTGTGACTATTGCTTTACCTCAGTTAAGTTTCATTAGGAAATGAACATAGTACATGTTACCTTTTTTTTTTGGTTTCACTGGCATTTTTAGATGTCATATAACTGCCACATGTTCCAATATTTAGCTTCTCCTCCATTTTGGGGGTGATTTTGATCCTTACTCTGATATGCATGGATAGCTGACTTGGAAATGACTCCCAAATCAGTAACTATTCATTTTCTTTCTGTTAAGACAACGGTCAATTTATTATACGTGTGTGAGTGATGTTAGTGCTCACCCTATCCAGTGTCTCCGGACTCTTCTTGAAGAAAGTAGGCATGATTTGTAGACAAGAAGTTTCTACGTAGTTTACAAGCCTTTGACCTTATTTTGAATCATATTGTCATATGTGGATGTAGTGGAGTATTATTGTGACATAAGCAATGATAACTATGAATATGACTGAATAATTGAATGACAACAAAAGCATAAAACTGGGAGATATGCTCACCATAGGCATTTTCCACTGTCATGGTGGATGCCAAATAGAAGAAGGATTCCCTATGTATGGTAAGGTCCTCCAGATGTGTCTGTTTCTGAACGATATTATGCTGATTGATCAAAGACCCAGCAGATCACATAGTCTCTCAAATGAGATCTATAATCACCTCAAAGAGTTTGGCCTAAGTCTTCCACATAGGAAAAATCAAAGGGATGGAAGGGGATTACCTCAACCACAATATGCAATTGGATGGATGGCCCATTACATTAACTTATCAATATATATGAGGTACCTTTCTAAGACAAATTATAGAGCACATTCCAATCTGTATTCATAGAGGTAGTTTCCTCACAGGAAGTTTCCTTTACCAATGAAATCAGAGTTTATGCACAAATCAAAAGACATCACCCATAAAAAGGTCTGGTCCCAAAAAATCATTATATCTGTCTTGGATGGTGTGCAGAGGAACTGTATTGTATTTGATAAAGTGCACAGTGTTTTCACCATCACCAAGTTTATCCCTTTGTTTAAATACCATTCTCCTACTGAGGATATTGATGATGAACTTTATAAAAATAATGTTGCAAAAGCTATCTTTAGTGAGATAAATGACCAGAAAATGATGTAGGTAATAGGCATGCAACAATTATAAGTAATTCATTGGACATGAGGTGTATGTTCCTCTGGCATACATGTTGAGATTCTAGAAGAAGACTCTCTGGATTGATCACTTAAAAAATATTTATGGGAACACATTGGGTATAATTGTTTTGATAAGTTTTCTTCACTGTGATTTCCCCTTCTGTTGCTAATTTGATTTTCCTCACTTTTAAGAATTAAATTGGCTAGTGCTTTAACAATTTTATCGGTCTTTAAAAAACATTTTCTTTCACTTATCAATTCAATTATTTTTGTTTTTGATTGTTTATTTCATCTTAAATTTCTGAAATGTACTCTGTTGTGCATGTTTAGCGTTCATTAATTTGTTGACTTTATAATTTCTTTTTAACCATATGCTCAACTCATGGGTCTTCTCTTTTGATAATACACATTTTCAAGAATTTAAATTTGCCTCTGAGGAGTGTTTTAGCTGCATCCCATGTATTCTGTACTATAACCTTGATTTTAATATAATCTTTAAATTATTTCTATAATTTGCTCTTTGACCCACTCATTATTTAGCAAATCATTTTTTAGTCTCCACTTAGGTCTGCATCTGTTGCACATTCCCTTATTGACTGCTGTTTTTATTGCCTTATGGCTATATGGAAGAGTATGAAATTTCTACCTTTCTGCATTTATTCATGAGCTCTTTATGCCATAGAAAAAAATGATCAATTTTTGCAAAAATCTCATGTATTTGAGAAAAAGTAAACTTTTTGTTATTTCCATTCAGTTCTTTCCAGAAGTATATTAAAACCCAGTCTTTTCAGCATTCTGTTCAAGTCTATAACCTCCTCCTATTGAATACTCTCTCCTCCTTTGGTTTCCAAGATTCTGCTCTTCATCTTATTTGACTACTCCTTCTCAGTCTCCTATGCTGGGTCATCTCTCTCCTGCCCACCAAGTGTGGGTGTCTACCAAGTTTCTGTCCTGAGCCCTCTTCATTTCTCTCTCAATACTCTTTCCCTTGTTGATCTCCACTACTGCAATGACCCCCTAATTAACCTTCCTGCCTCTAGTCTATCCTCCCTCCCATGCATCCTCTATGGAAAAACCAAAGTGCTTTTCCTTAAACACACAATTGACCATTTGACCTTCCTATTCAACCAACTCCATAGACCCCTTTTTCCTCTAAGATGAAACATAAACTTCTCTGTTTAGCTCTTAAAGCCTTTCACAATTGGAACCCAATTTATCTTTCCAGACCCATTTACATTACTCCCCTTCACATAAGCCCCAATCTAGCCAAACTGGTTGTTATCTATACACATTTCCATCTCTTATCTCAGTGCCACTGCACTGACCCTTCCGATGCCTGGAAGGTACTACCTTCTCATCACAGCCTCATAGAATCCAGATCTTTTAAAACATAGCATAAGTACCACCACATTCTAAATAAGGCCTTTCTATGTCTCCTCCAACTGCAACTGCTAGCACTCACCCTGACAAATCACCTTGCATTTATTTTGCATTTGTATATAGACATTTACTTATATAGATAAATGCTCTCTGATAGATTGTAAGCTCCCAGAGAGTGTGGATTATTCATATATATATGTATACATACATACACACACACACACACACACACACACACATACACACACATATAAATATATATACATATATGTATGTATGTATATATATATATATATGTATGTATGTGTATATATATATATTTACCTTGAACACCTGAAAGGGTGCCTAGCACTTTCAGGGGCTTAATTCATGCATAACAATTCATTTCCTTTTCTAAACTCCAGTTACACATTGCAATTGTCTGCTGGACAGCTCCATCTGGAGGCGGCTCTATTAGAATTTCAAGCTCAACATATCCAAAATGGAAGTCCCTACTTTCCCTGCTAAAACGACTCCTCCAAACTGCCCTGTTTTCATCCTACTTACTAGATCATCCAAGTTTACAACGTCAGAGTCATCCTTGATTCTTGCCTCTCCCTCACTCGCCATACATCTGTCCCCTCCTATGCCATTATCAAATATTCTTCAAATTCTACTGATTTCTGCCACTGATATTTGTATTTGTTCTGCTACCTCTGCAATTCTGTCCTTCAGGGAGTCTACCATTTTGTTGGAAATCATCAACAAAAATTTAGCCTTGCTTAACTGCCTTCCCTAAATCTCTCTTTTCTGTTGTCTGTTAGAAAGAATGGCTTGCCAAGTCAGTGATAGAAGATGGATATATTCAGAAATAAAGGTGACAAAAGGAAAATAAAACAATTCAAACATTTGTTAAATTAAGGAAAATCTCCACATTTTCCAGACTGGGAAGTCTCCTTTCCACATGTGTTTGCTTTTTTCTTCCTAACTTTAATTCCATCTTTATGGACATCAGATCGTCCTTAATTTCTCTTATTGTGCTTATTAACCATTCTGAAGAGTTTTGTGCTAGATCTACTTTCCTTTCTAAGATGTTTCTTCCTTACAGAATCTGACTTTCAGTTTCTATTTTCTCATAATATTTATTCATTTTATTGGAGTCTTTTCATTTTTCTTATTCATGTCTTCAGTCAGTGATTTTTTTTCTGAGATTTTGCCTTATGAGGATTTTTCTATGTGACTGAGTGACTCTGTGTGTGTGTGTGTGTGTGTGTGTGTGTGTGTGTGTGTGAGAGAGAGAGAGAGAGAGAGAGAGAGAGAGAGAGAGAGAGAGAGAGAGAGAGAGAGAGATTATTCTTTTTTCTTTGTGTGGAACATTTGATGCTAATTTTGAAGTGATATAGAGAGGCTGCTCTCATTCATTTTCTATTTTTCTGCCATCTTCTAGCCAATCTATAAAACACTTTTCTAACAACAATCCTGTAAAGTATCTCATCATCTTCATTTACAGATGATGAAACTGAGGTTCAAAGATGTGAAGTGGGAAAGGGAAAAAAGCATTTATTAGGAACCAACCATGTACCAGGCACTATGCTAAGTTCTTTACAG
Source organism: Vombatus ursinus (assembly GCF_900497805.2). Classification (NCBI taxonomy): domain Eukaryota; kingdom Metazoa; phylum Chordata; class Mammalia; order Diprotodontia; family Vombatidae; genus Vombatus; species Vombatus ursinus. The sequence goes on along the minus strand of NW_020944351.1, from coordinate 2,013,144 downwards.
TCAATCTTGCTATAACACAAAATTTTGAGTATAATATGAATTTTGAGTTTGCTTCTGCAGGAGAGAATGCAGCAAATTGCCCTCCTTCACAACAGCTCACAAGCTTAAACCTTCCAAGGCCCACTTCCACAAGCAAACTTCACATCTTTGTCAAGGTTAAGTACCATATTGATCGTATATCTTCTGTTGCACTAGGAGCTACAGGCAGAGAAGGGCTGGCATATGCCACCCCCACCCCCTTCTCTGCCATGGTCTTTGATCCTGAGGCCCAGAATTATGGCCTACCCAACTTGCTAGAGACTTTGTGCAGCCCAAGTAGCAGCTGGCAGACTAGAATGCAGCCAATATTTGCTGTACTATTTATGTATTTCTTAACCGTTTAACATGCATAATTCCATCCTACCATTTTTATTAGGTTACTGTGTCTTTTTTTGTGTCACTGACAAACTTGTTGAGCTTGTGCCTCTAACTCCATTTTCCCCATAAGTTCTGTTATTTTTATTGCATGATTTTGCACAGCAAGTGATTTTGGGAGCACATATATTTTGTTATAGCAGAACTGACTACATTGTCTCATCAGATCCTCACAACAACCCTGGAAAGTAAGTGCTATTATTATTTTCATTTTACAGTTAAGGAAACTGAGGCAAGCAGAGGATGACTTGCCCAGATAGTAAATGTCTCAGGCTGGATTTGAACTCAGGTCTTTTTGCTTCCAAACCTAGGGCTCTATCTACTGCAGCGCCACCTAGAAGTCTCTAGTAACTTTCCCATGCCCACACATCTAGTAAGTAGTAGAATATTTGGATTTCAGGCCAGCATTCTTTCCACTTCACTGTCTCTCAATGCCTCCAAGCAGAGAAGAAAAGCTCAAACTTTCCCTCTATCTAGCCTTTGCTCAGCTATGGGAGGTGGCAGCTAGGGAATTCTCAGGCATAGGAATAATTATTCACTACTCAGGCTAAGAAAGGTCTGGACTAATGTACAGGCCTCTAGAGAGGCCCAGGGGTTGCATCTCATTTCAGAGCCTGCAGGAGTCCTGAGCCCCCAAATGCCTCCCAGGGCTTTCTGTTCAGAGCTAGGGCCAAAAGAGACAAGCAGGAATGATTTCCCTGCATTAATACAATTTTCCATTTCATTACCATAGAGCTATTCATTTCTACTAATAAGATTGAAAAAGAACTCCCAACCCTGAGCTTCCTTTTAGCCAAAGGGAGTCTTCTTACAGCAAGGCTACAGTAGGAGAATGCAAAAGCCTGATCCAGAGGATTCTGTTAGTTTAGAAGGTGTTAAGAAGCCCTGAGTCCCAAATTGTTGGTTTCTGTTATGCCAGACCACTCTTGATGGTTGTCAGTTTCCAAAGGGAAGAGGCTTAGTATAGGGCTCAGAAAATAAAAGTCAACATCACAGCTTCACACAGAAGAAAAAGATGGGTTCAATTACAGGCTAATAGGAGCAAGGAACTGTTTTACAAGGCAATGCTGCAGTCCCCAAGAGTTGGAACTCTAAGACTAAAAGCAGATGGCTGAGCAGTTTCCCCCCATAAAAGAAATAGAATATGGCCATTAGTCTCTGGGAAATGATGTTCCTTTCCTTAATGAAGACATTACCCCTTAGGCCTTTTCCCACCTCAGAACCCCTGGCCACCATTTTCACTAATATAGTACATGGCTAAAGAAACTTAACTCCCAGCAGGGCCTTCTAATCAACACTTTGTCATTCAACAGGCATTTATTAAATAAGCCTACTATGTGCAAGTTCCTAGGCATACAAAGAAAAAAAGTGATAAAACCCCTCCTGTCAGAGAGCTTACAATCTAATGGAAGGAGATTTCACATATACACACATAAGTATGATACAAGGGAGAATGACACAAAATTCAAGGAGAATCACAGACAAAATACTCCAAGAATATTTGAGGAAGGAGTGAACATTAACTATCAAGGGATTCAGAAAGGATTTCTGACAAACATGGAGCCTGAGCTGCCCCTTGAGGGAAGAGAAGCATCTCAACAGTCACAGACATGAAAGGCTCATCAATTCATTGGTCCTTAGAACTTGAAGCAGTTTCGGATGTCATCCAGTGGGTTTCAAGCACAGGTGATAAATAGCCTGTACAAATGAATGGAGACAAGGAAAAGCAGGCTGGAGAATGAGGGGATGGAGAGTAGGCTATTTTGGTTGGAGTCCACAGTTAGTAAAAGAGGGGGGGATATGTCAAATAATGCTTGAAAGATAGGTTGGAACCAGATTGTGGAGGGTCTCGATGACAGGCTAATGAGTTTGCCTTTTATCCTAGAAGTATTATGGAAGTGTTAGACTATTGAATCATTTTTCAACCCCATTTGGGGTTCTCTTGACAAAGATACTGGAGTCATTTGCCATTTCCTTCTCCAGCTCATTTTACAGTTGAGGAAACTGAGGCAAACAGGGTGAAGTGACTTGCCCAGGGTCACAGAGCTAGTAATTGCCTAAGGCCAGATTTGAACACAGGGAGATGAGTCTTCCTAACTCCAGGCCTAGCGCTCTATCTACTGTGCCACTTAGCTGCCCTAATAGGGAACTACTAATGATTTTTGAGCAAGGGAATGAAATGGTCAGAAATATTTTGGAAACTGAATAAAGTATGGATGGGAGTGAGCAGTGATGAGAGGCAAAGAGACCAGTTAGGATGTTGACATGATAATCTGGGTTTTCCTGGAAGCATAAGAAAGGACATAACTAACCTTCTTTCTTTTTAACCCTTTTAGTTTCTCCTACTTATGATGGATTCTGGCAAAGAGAACCAAAGAAAGTTCAGAGTTCAAACCTCTAAGTATTTGGCTATAGTGGAACAAGAAGAAATTATGAAGAAACAGAGAAGGTTTTCTGGCATGGTGGCATCTCATCTGCGGAAACTCATAGACATGGACAAGAGTGACCTAGGAGGGGAGGGCCTTAATGGGTTGGACTTAATGGGTTATGTAACATTAGAATGTCCACAACAAAGAGAACATGGAGTCAGTGGTCCATGAGAAACAAAATCATCTCCCTCTACTTCTGCCAAAAGAAAGTAGAGGATCTTGGCAAATGAATTAATCTTCTATGAAAAAGGATAGCAAGATGCCCTCCATATGTAAGGGTGGAAGAAATCCTTAAATGTCAGGAGTTTCTTTTTTTTTTAAGATTTCAATTCAATAGTATCTGAAATGGAATGACTTAAAGATTCTTAACATGAGAATGGACTACAGGGTCATAGATTTACAGTTGGAAGTTCAACCCCTTTATTTACAGATGAAGGAACTAAGGTTTAGAGTTATTAAGGGACTTATCTGAGGTCACACAGGCAGTAACAAGGCAGCTAGGTGGTGGCAGCAGATAGAGTGCTGGGCCTGGAATCAGGAAGACCTGAATTCAAATCTGCCCTCAGATACTTATTAACTGTGTGACTCGGGGCAAGACACTTAACCACTATTTGCCTCATTTTTCTTATCTGTAAAATGGGGGTAATAGCAGCACCTAACTCCCAGGGTGGTTGTGAAGATCAAATGAGATAATAATTGTAAAGTGCTTATTAGCACAGTGCCTGGTGCATAGCAGCCACTACATAAATGTTAGCTTTTCTCTTTCCTTTTTTTTTTTTTGAACTAAGATGTTTTGTCTCCAAATCCAATGTTATAATACTGGAGTTGGACATTAAAGGACAGGTGGGAATTCAATAATAAAGCTAAATTAGGAGGGTTCTAGGTCCTGTAGGTCATAATAGTTAAAGCCAGAAGGGACTTTAGAGATTACTGTAGTCCAGCTGCTTCATTTTACAGGAGAGGAAACTGAGGCCCAGAGAGGTTAAGTGATATACCTAAGGTTACACAGGCAATAAGCAGGAGAAGGTAGGTAGGCCCTATGAATCCAAATCCAGCATTATTTCCATTACACAATGGGAAAAAAATTCAACAAAGCCCCACAACAAAGACATCTTCCCAATTAGTCCTCAGGCATGGAGGTATACTTTTGGGCTCTTGAAGCTTGTGTCCATTGAACACAAATTCTGACAGGGCCCACTAGGCAGGAAAAAGAAGCTTTGAGTCTGGACCAGAGATGGGCTGCATGTTTAGTGTCCAAGGACCAACCCTGGCAGCGTCCAGAGAGCCTTATCTCCAAATTGGCAGTAGAGGTGGTACTTTTGTGGCCACAGCATCTTTCAAAGATCATCTAACAAAGGCAGGGTAGGGTTGTGATATATGCCAGTGGAGCAGGGAAGATGCCGCCCTGACCATAACACGGCTCCTCAAAGAAAAGCCTCACCTGTAGTATGAAACATTCTTACTTGGGCACCATCTTATTATAACAGAGAATTCTCAGTAATAGTGCTGTTGAGAGGCCTGATTTGCGCAAAAAGAATATTGAAAATCATCAATCTACTAGAAACACAATGAAGCTACTCCCCAAATGTGATGTGGGTCTCAAAGCACCCAGATGGGGGCAGGCAACTCAAACAGATGACTTTTAAAGACAGCCAAAGGCCATACTCCTTCCTGTGCAAGTGGGCTTTTTAATAAGACAGATGAGCAGCTTTGCAGCTCATAATCAGATCCAGACAGGCTGCCTCCGCCACACGCAGCCCCTGCGCCACAGGGATGGTGACGACAATGGCCCCTTCCTTTCTTCTCTTTTCAATTGAAATGGCGATGGGGGATGGGGGTGGGGTAGGGCGATGTGGAACAAGCAGAACACTGTGTAGAGACTACAGTGTAACTGACAGACACATCTACTGGCTGCCAAGAGAAATCCCCCAAATATCTAAGAGAAGGAAAACATCAGCACAGCTTCACTCCTCCCCACCGCCACTGGACTGAATTGCACAAAATGATGTAGTGAAAAGGATGTTCTATTTAGAGCCAAAGAATCCGAGGCTGAATTTTGTCTTTGTTATTGACTACCTGTGTGATTTGGAGCAAACACATTCCTCTCTCTGGGCCACTAGTTTATTCATATTGAAAATGAGGAACTTGAAAATATCTAAGGCCCTTCCAGTTCTAAATCCTACAATCCCAGCTCTGTTGTTTACTACCTGAGTGAGCTCACTTCATCTGCCTGGGCCTCAGTTTGCATATTTATAAAATGGGGGAGAGGGGCTGGTTTTGGACTACATGGTCTCTGAGGTCCATTTCAACTCTAAATCTCCAGTCCTATGATCCTATCACAATAAATTTCACAAAGGTATAACCATAGATGATCTCTGAAGGAAAGAAGAGGATCTGAGCTAAGCAGTAGGCTCCCCACCCCCCTCCCCTCCCATTTTTTTTTTTTTGCCAAATCTTTCTTGCCTTCAACTACAAAATGGGGCCAACTTTCCTTAGAGGTAGGGGAGGCAAGGACTGCTCTGCCTGTTGAGTGAGATTTCAAAGTGCTAATGTCAATTTTTCTGCCACTTCCAAGGAGGGGGTGTGAGGCAGCCTTTGTGTCCAGACTGAGGACGGGCTGTTTCAGTCGCTTGTCTAAAGGGATTCTAGAAGCCTTCTTCGGGGGGGCCCTCTGGTGTCATGAATTTGCCTTTTTTTTTGTCATTTTTCATTGATACTCTTAAAAAATCGTCACTTGCCAATAGATCCCCCTCCTCCCCAGTAAGGACCCTTTTTCTTAATAAAGAAGTACAGTTAAGCGAAACAAATGGACCCACCGGCCGCGTCTGCCAGTGCTGGCCGTATTTTATACCCGTTGTCCACTGCCTCTCTGCCAAAAGGTGTGACTGTGTTTCTGCTTTTCTAACCCCCAGCATCTGGGCAAAGGAAGGGACACTTCTTTCAGGTTCCCAACACTGAGTGTACAGTTGCTCTGACTGCCAATGGCCAACTTTTAAAAGCATTCATTAGACATTTTTAAAACCCCGGCAGTGCCTTGCACACAACAGGCATGACAAATGCATGAACAGTTGTTGAATTTTTTTAAAATCCTATCCTCCTATGATCCAAGGACACAAAGCCAGCTAGTAGCAGAGCTGAGACTCCAAGCTGGGTCTTCTGAGTCCTAATTTAGGGTTTTTCCACTATACTCTGCTGCTTTCTTCTAGCTGCCACAACCTTTGTTACATTACTTGTTATTCAGTCCTTCAACTGCAGTCCTAAGAGTTAAGAACCAAGAGGCTCTCTTCAAACCAGTCGATCGATTGCAGCCTCAAGTCAGAGCGGTGTGTCGGTGCATGTATACTCACTCGGCTTCTTTGTGTCCAAGCCAGTCTGGAGCTAATGCCTCCACAAGGCATTGTTGTTCCCAATGGGAGCAGCCAAAACTGTCATTTAAAAAAATCCCAGCCCAGCCAGACTCCTAGCATAAAATGTTTTATGAGCACTGGGCTGGGAATCAGGAGACCTGGGCTCAAGGCCAGTCTAGCTTTGTGACCTTGTGCAACTCACTGGTCCCTCTCTGGGGCTCAGTATCCTCCCGTATAAATCAAGGAGGTTCATAGACTTTAATGCCAAATGGCAGGCAAGGTCACCAAGTCCAAATCTCTCATTTGACAGATGAATAAACTGAGACCCAGAGAAAAGAAGGACTCGGTCAGGGCCAGACACAGGTAGAAAGCAACAGAACTAGGATTCCAGCCAGCTGTCCAAATCTACTTTTCTTTCCATACAACCTCCTAACAACCAGATGAGATGGTTGCTAAGGTCCCCGGTAGCTCTGACATTTTATGATTTAATCTACAAATATACCTGAAGGAGCCTACTCTAAATACCGTACCCTGTATTCCTCTGATAATTATACATAATGGTACCGTAGTAGCTGTGAGACTTTGGACAAGTCCTCAGCTTCTCTCTGCCTCCATTTATTCATATACAAAATGAGATGGTCAGGCTAGAACGGTGGTGTCAAACTCGGATAGAAACCATACCCAAGATTCCCTGAAGGCTGCATACTAAGTTTTAAAATGTAATTTTATTGTATTTCTGTTTTGTTGAATAACATGAATACATTTTAATTTTAATTTTAATTTTATTGTATTTCTGTTTTGTTGAATAACATGAATACATTTTAATCCGGTTCTGGCCACAGGCAGGAGCATTGTGGGCCACATATGGCCACGTGTTTGCTATCCAGGAGCCAGATAAGTGCTAAGGTCTTTTTCAGCTCTCACATTCCACAAATTCATGAGAATAGGCTGGCTATGATATAATGCTGCTACCTGAGCTTTCTTTTAAAATGCCCAGATGACACAATTTAATTAATCACACACTTTGCTTGGAAGGGTTGTACAATGTGCATTTACAAAGCTTCTCTCCGAGATTATTTTTTAACCTTAAGACACAATCCCCAATTGTGTGTTGTAATAGAACAAAAAAATTCTCACCTCCTCCTGCTGGATAAGGTTTCTTCATGTTCTACATGAGCAACTTTTAATACTCTCTTGTCAATAAACAGATCTTCAGGATAATAAGCTGATCTATATTGCCGCTGCTGAGAATGGGCACAGAGCTTGCTAATCTGAAAAGGAAATGCAAAGTCATTCTAAGATGCTTCCACCAACATGACAGTAGAAACCAAACTTTCAATAGTCCTCAACTGCTACCCCAATTCCTTTTCTTTGGGTCCCACCAGCAGAAGAATCCTAGAGAAAGACAAAGCTCCTAATTCAATATTTAGTAAGGTGCAGAGATATAGCAGAAAGAGCACTGTAGTTGGACTCAGAGGATATGGGTTCAAATTCTGGTGCTAAGAATTACTAGTTGGGTGATCATGAGTGTGTCCCTTCACCTCTCTGGGCATCAGTAACCTCCTCTGTAAAGTGAAGCACTTGGGCCAGGTAATCTCGAAGGTCCCTTACCGCTTGAAATTAATGATCCCATGATACTACCAACAGTGGAACAACTTTGAGGATACCACTCCAGAATTGCGCTGTTCAAAGAGGCCTAAGAATTTTCTACAGGTAAGAATGTATTTCAAGGACCTTGCACATGGGACAGATGAGATGGATACCTTTCAACAGTACTTTCTATTTAGAAGGGTGGAGAGAATTCACAAAACAATATTTCTCTATTTTGGAAGAAATGGAGGTATTGGGGGGACACTATCAATACAATCATATTTCATGGTTGACAAACAGCTTCCACACCTTACCTCATTCAAGCATTATGCCAGCCCTGATGATAAGGTTAAATAAGACAGGCAATCATCCCGATTTTACAGATAAGAAAATCAACTCAGAAGGGTCAAGTACATTCCCCAAGGTCACAAAGCTAATCCAAATCCTCAAATTCACAGCTTCTGGCTCAGAGTCCAGTACTCTTCCTCCCACACAGCATGATGGAAACAACCCACCCACCTGCAGAGCACTCTCAATTCTTACAAGTCTATTTTTGGTATAAGATTTATGCTACAGCATTAACAACAATGTTAATGCAAGAGCTCACTGGGCTCTTCTAAAAATGCCTTAGGGAGAAGGGAAATCATCCTATCAACTGCCCAAACCCTCAGCTCTGAATCATCCATTACAGGATAAATCCCAACACTGACAGGTGAAAATGTTACCTGGGTGAAAATCTCTTATGTGTGAGAGATCCTAGCTCACTTGCTTCTGAAACTTAGATCCACCCCCACAGAGGTAGGTATCAAAAGAAGGGGAAAAAATGATTTTGTGACATCTAAATACTTTGGAGGGGTTTAGTTTAAATGGGGGCAAGAAAGATGAAGAATGAACAATAAAGGGGAAATAGAGAAGGAGAAAGAAGGAATACATGAAAAGCATTTACAAAATACTATATGCAAAGCACCGGGACACAAATAAAAGACTGAGTCAGTCCCTACTCTCAAGGAACTTTCGTTCTAGTAGGAAGAGACAACACATAGGACAATGGTGACCAGGGAAGGGAGTTTTGGTCTGTGAAGTTATGAGGATGGAAAATAGGACCACAGGAGAATCAATTGGCACTGCCCTTTCCAGAAGCAATGGTAGTGGAGGCACAGGGTACTCTTCACATGGTAGAAGAGTAGATGGCAAGAGGGCAACGAGGGTAAATTAATGATAAGACGTGAAGTGTGGTCTGCTTCCCTCACTCGCCAATCAGAACATCTCAGACTCAGGATAGCATTTCCAAAGCTGAGTATATCCAGGGTATGGTCTCTGGAGATCATGTGGTCTAGAACATGTAATGAAAACATGCAGGAAGGCGGGATATGAAGGGAGGAAGAGTAAGGGAAAAGGAAGAGAGAAGAGGAAAGGGGAGATCAAAGGCAAAGGGAATGAGGTGTGGGATCTTTTATCAGAGCCCCCTTTCTTCAAGGCCAGCAATCTTTCATTTGGTAGTGATGCTATCTTGGTTTCCAGAAGACTAATACAACTTGTTGTCAGGCAGGTTCTTCTTTTTTTTTTTTTTTTGAGTTTTATTTAATTATATTTATTTAATTAATTTTTTGAGTTTTATATCTGGCTTTGAATGCAATTTTTAAAAAAGGCTACCAAAATGTTTAGAGCAAAGGCAACATCAAAGGAATAAGTACATAGAGGTCCACTGTGAGTACATTAATGTGGACCACTTACTCAATTTTTTCATTTTTCTTTTTTTTAAATTAATTTATTTTGATTTATCAACTATCACTTCCATAAGCTTTTGAGTTTTAAATTTTTCTCCCCCTCCTTTCCCACCTCCCTCCCCAAGATGGTGCACAATCTGATATAGGCTATACATGTACATTCCTATTAAACATATTTTCACATTAGTGATGTTGTAAGTAAGAATTAGAACCAATAGGAGGAACCACCAGAAAGAGGAAACAAAACACAACAGAAGAAAAAAACCAGCAAATAGTATGCTTCAATCTGCATTCAAATTCCATAGTTCTTTCTCTGGATATGGATAACATTTTCCATGATGAGGCCTTTGCAGATATCTTAGATCCTTGTATTGCTGAGAAGGGTTAAGTCTATCAATATTAGTCATTGCACAACATGGCTATTACTGTGTACAACGTTCTCCAGGTTCTGCTCACTTCACTCAGCATCAGACCATACAAGTCTTTCCAGGTTTTTCTGAAGTCAGCCTGTTCATCATTTCCTATAGCACAAAAGTATTCCATTACATTCATATACCACAACTTGCTCAGCCATTCCTCAATTGATGGGTATTCTCAATTTCCAATTCTTAGCCACCACAAAAAGAACTGCTATGAATATTTTTGTACGTGTGGGTCCTTTTCCCATTTTTATTATCTCTATGGGATATAGCCCTAGAAGTGCTATTGCTGGGTCAAAGGGCATGCACATTTTTATAGCCCTTTGGGCATAGTTTCAAATTGCTCTCCAAAATGGTTGGATCAGTTCACAACTCCACCAACAATGTATTAGTGTTCCAATTTCAGGTTCAGTTTCTTATGTTTTGCCTGGACTGTTGTAACAAGCTCCTAATTGGTCTCTTTGCCTCCAATTTATATCATTTCCAAACCATCCTCCATACATACACCAAAATAACCTTCCCAAGGCTGACTATATAGCTACTGAGACAGCTAGTTGGTGTAGTGAACTCAGCACTGGACCTGGAGTCAGGAAAACCTGAGTTCAAATTCAGCATCAGACACTTAATAGCCATGTGACTGCAAGTCACTTAATCTCTGTTTACCTTGGTTGCCTCAACTGTTAAATGGGGACAATAACAGCATGAGAATGTTGTGAGCATCAAATGAAATAACATTTGTAAAAAGCACAATAGTACTCTACCATTGCTCCCTTGGTCCACACATCATTTTACTTCCCCCCAAATATCTCAACCTAGTACCTAGTGCCTGGCACATAGTAGGTGCTACATAAATACTTATCTCCTTCTCTTTCTCCCCCACCCCAGTCCCCAAACCATCTGTGGGTCTCCATTACTTTTCGGAAAAAAATTACTTGGCCTAACATTTAAGGCTTTCACAATCTCTTCCATCTCCCTCTCCAGTCTAAATTCAGACTATTCTCCTTCAGACACTATACTTTAGCCCAACTGGACCATTACCTATTCCCTCAATATGAAAGCTTTCACTCCCATGAGTTTGCACAGCATGTCCACCATTCCTAGAATGCACTGCCTCCTTGCTTCTGCTTTTTGGAATCCTTAGGATCCTTCAAAACTCAGCTCGTGTACCACCTTCTCTGTGCAGCCTTCCTTAATCTCCCAGTTGTAAATCATTTCTTCATCAAATTCTCCGAGCATGTTTGTATTGGTCTCTCTTTTACCCTACATTACAACCATAGCACCCACTGTCGAATGTAAGGTCACTGAAGACAGAGGCAATGTGATTTTTTTTGTCTCCCCAGTCCATAGGATAGTATATGATAAAGAGATGTTGAATTGAACTGAACATGAGGTCCCCTGAATCTGAACTCACTTGCTTACTCACTCATCTACCTGATAAACTTCATATGTAGTGACCACTGAACTAGTTACTGTGCAAGATACACAGTTCAGATAAGACCTGGCCATTACTCACAAAGCTTACAGTCTAGTAAGGTCATTAGACAGAATAATATCTAAAATAGCTAATGCTTATATAGTGCCTTAACATTTGCAAAGTGCTTTATATGATCTCATTTGATCCTGAAAACAATGCTTCAAGATTACCATGCCAGGGTCACACAGTCAGTAAGGAGCTGGGGCAAGATCTGAACACAGATCTTCCCGACTCTAGGTCCAGTGTCCTATCTATCCACTATGGCCCCCAGCTGCTTCCACACAAAGCATATCATGTTGTTATTCATTCTACAATAGTCCTCCTCTTTGTCTCTCCCTTCATCCACATATCATTTTACTTCCCCCCAACTATCTCAATCTAGAAAATCCTCAGTCATTGGAAATCATAGACTGAACCTCAACTGGGGGAGATGAACTTTGAGTCAGCCCCAGGCTCAATTTGTTAAAGCCGAATGCTGGTTCTCCTAATGGGAAGAGGAGATACTGCAGAGTCACAAGGGGCCTGGGAAACATAGGATCTCCATTCTCACCCCAATGCTGCTACTGTGTGAGGTTGGGCAGAGCTTTGCCCTCTCTGGGTCTCAATTTTCCCTCTGGGCTAGGTAGCGCAGTGGATAGAGTGCCGGGCCTGAAGTCTGGAAGACTTATCTTCCTGAGTTCAAATCTGGCTTCAGACACTTACTAGCTGTGTGACCCTGCGCAAGTCATTTCACTGTTTCCCTCAGTTTCCTCATCTGTAAAATGAGCTGGAGAAGGAAATGGCAAACCACACTAGTATCTTTGCCAAGAAAACCCAAATGGGGTTACGGAGAGTCAGACATGACTGAAAAGTGACTCAACAACAACAACAATGCACCGTGTGTGTATATGTGTATATACATATATGTATGTATATGATATGTATCATATAATAATATATAACACAAATATAACATCATATATGATATTATATATTATAAACATACATATATTAAATGATTCAATTAAATGCTAGAAAACCTTTATTAAGCTCCCACTGTGGGGAAAGCACTGTTTCTAGACACTAGAAGAGGTATAAAATTTGTTTCAGAGACAGTCCCTTCTTTCCTGGTGGGATTATACATGCAGGGATAATAAATAACTCGTAATATTACCATAGGGTCAAAAGAGAATTGCAAAACTATGAGCTGTGTGAGGTCAGAGGGAGAAAAGGTGCTATCAACTGGAGGAGAAGAGGGATAATCAAGGAAAGCCTCCTGGAGGAGGTGCAATTGAGTTACACTTTAAAGGATGGGTTGAAATCAAGAGAAGAGGAAGGACATTCCAGGAAGAGGTTAGAATTTAGGCAGAATCAGGGAGGCAGAAAAGTTCAGGATACATTCGCAAATTCAGTGGGGCAGAGCTGCCATATTCGGTTGCAGCAGAGAGTGCATGTAGAATAGCCTGGGATAAACTTGAGAGGTAAGGTGGTAACCATGTTACAGAGGCTTGGAATGCCAGGTCAACTCAGAACTTTATTATATTTTAGTTTTCTATTTTATTATATATACTATTTTAGACAATAGAAAGCCACTGAAGGCATTAGTTGGGGGAGTAACAGAACCAGATTGATGCATAAAGCTAAATCTGGCAGCAGTATGGAAGATGAATTGGAAAGGGGAACATGGTGGCCAGAAGACCGGCTGCAAACCAATTGTGACAGGTCAGCATTAGAATAATACTACTATTACTACTACTAATAATAATAGCCAGCATTTATATAGTACTTTCAGGTTTCCAAACATTGTATACTTGTTATCCCATATAATGCTCCCCACCTCAACCCTGGGAGGTAGGCACTATTATTATCCCCATTTTGCAGATGAGGAACTTGAGGCATACAAGCTTGCCAATGGTCACAAAGCTAGTAAGAGTCTGAGGAAGGATTGAAAGTCAGGTCTTCTGGACTTCAAGTCTAGCATTATTAGCCACTGCATCACCTAGCAACCTCCTAATGTGAGTTACATAGAATATGTGTTATTATTATCATTGCTACTTTATACATGGGATAACTGAGTGGTAATGTACTGTACTAGAGTGGTAGTCATGGGAACAGAGAGAAGGGGAGAGATAGGAAAGATAATAGGGAGGCAAAACTGGCAGAGCTTGGCAAAGGATTGAACATGAGGAGTCAAGTGAGAGGGAAGGGTCACAGGGAAGCTAGACCAAGGTGGCTAAATGCTGGGAGCCCTGATGGAAGTGGTGAAGCCAGGACAGGCAGGCTTAGCTGGAGAGAGCTCTGATGTGATTTCATGGCTCTAGGAAAAGGGCGTGAAGTTAGACTCCTCCTCTATGCCTGACTCGTTCTTTTCGTGTTTCCATTCTGTACTGGTGGTATTTGGAGGCTCATGGGCAAGGGATGGGCAGTATGCAGAAGAAGTTCCCACCACCACTTGATACATGCTGCTATGGTACAAGGGTAGGTCAGATTCACTGCTTACCCCACCTTTTTTTCCTGGAGTGAGTCAACAAGTGGAATTCTATTTTTTTTTTATTTTTTGACTAGGCAATAGGGTTAAGTGACTTGCCCAGGGTCACACAACTAGTGAGTGTCATGTGTGTGAGGCCAGATTTGAACTCAGGTCCTCCTGACTCCAGGGCTGGTGTTCTATCCACTGCACCACCAAGCTGCCCCCACAAGTGGAATTCTAAAACAGGGAAGGAGAGAGTCAGAAGCTACTTGGACTCACTCCATACATGTACTAAACAAAACTCTAGCCACTTTAGGGACAAACGTGGTAACAAAAAAAGGCAATTCTGACTTGGGACAACTGCCCTCCCTGCCTAAACGTTCTGAAAATAGAACCTGGGAAATCAAATGACCTGTTAGCTAACAGAAACTAAAGAAATCCAAAGGAAAGAGTTATGGAATGGTCCGAGAAGAGCGGGATCTAAATCCTGGCTTTACTCCTTCAGACCTTCACATCCAGAGATCTGCTACTTCCCATTCCACAGTCAAAGCTTATTCCCCTATAAGACAAGGAGACTGCAGAATGGTCAGATCTCAGACTTAGAAGGCCTCTGAGAGTACAACTGGATTGAGAAGACCCTCTACAAGAAACCCAACAAGTGGCCTCCAGTCTTTACTGAAACACCTCCAGCCTTCTTTGTATTTTCCACCAATTCCAACTGTTAGAAAATTTCCCTTCAAAATCAAGCTTAAATCTGCATCTCAGAAACTTCCACTCACAGCTCTTAGTTCTGCATGCGGGGGCCAAGCTCTCCTCCATGTGACAGCCCCGTTATCATACCCCACGCCATTTGCTTTTCTATTTTCTCCAGGGCAAACCTTCAGTTTCTTCAACAGATCCTTGAATGGCATTATCTATCACTAGCTTAGTCATCTCCCCACCTTATCAATGTCTTTCCTAAAATGTATATTCAGAGCTGAATACAATATTCCAGGTATGTCTGATCACCTCCTTTCCCTGGTTCTGGACACTATGACCCTCAAAACAGCCTGAAAGAAATTAACACTTTCATCAGTTACATCAAATTACTGACTTATACTGAGTTTGGAGTTCGCTAAAAACCTCAGATGATTTTCAGATGAATTCATATTCAGCCACACCTAATCTTATAATTATTAATCTGACTTTTTGAATGCAAGTGGACATTTGCCCCTATTATCTGGCATTATATTCCTCTCAGTTCAATGCTCTAGATTTTAAAAGTCTTTTTGAATCCTGACTCCATCATCCAACAGAGTCCCACTTGTTAACTTTGCACCAGACACAAAACTCATTAGGTATACATAATGTTGATGATGATGATGATGATAGCAGCATTTGTATAGATAGCACTTTGGGTTTTACAAATCACTGCACAAATATTATCCCATTTTATTCTCACAACAACCCTGGGAGGTATTATTATCCCCATTTCAGAGAGGAAGAAACTGAGGCAGGCTGGGGTTGAGCGACTTGCCCACATTCACCCAGCTAGCAAGTGTCTGGGACTATATTTAAACTGACTGACTCGAGAAGTTTTGACCCTGGGCGACTAGGAGAATGGTGGTACCCTGGACAGTAACAGGGAAGTAGGAAAGGCTTGGAGAAAAATAAGCAATAACAACAACAGCATTTACATAGCACTTGAGGTTTTGCAAAGCATTTTGCAAATATTATCTCATTTTGTCTTTACAACAACCCTGGGAGGTAAGTATTATTTGCATTTTACAGAAGAGGAAACTGAGGCAAACAGAGGTTGAGTGACATGCCCAGAGTCACACAGCTGGCAAATGTCTGAGGCTGGATTTGAACTTACTTCCTGACTCTGTGTCCATGACTCTATTTGGACATGTTAAGCTTAAGATGTTCATAGGATATCCAACTGAAAAAGTCCAATAGGCATTTGGCGATACAGGAATGTACCACAGAAAAGAGACTAGGATGTATATGTAGATATGGGAATCATCTGCAGAGAGATGATAATTTAACTCATGAGAGCTGATGAGATCACCAAGTGAGATAGTAGACAGAGAGAAGGTCCAGGACAGAGTCCTGGGGCATACCTATGGTTAGTGGGCATGAGTTAGTAGAAGATTTAGCAGAGGAAACTGAGAGGTGGTCAGATAGGAGAAACCAGCAGTGTCATGACAACCTAGCGAGAAGAGTTATCCCAGGAGAAGAGGGTAATTAATTGATAGTGTCAAAGGCTGCAGAGAAGTCAAGAAGGATAAAGACTGAAAAAGGGGCCGCTGGATTTAGCAATTAAGAGATCATTGGTAACTTTGGAGAGAGCAGTTTCAGTTGAATGATGAGATCAGAATCAACATCATAGCAAGTTTATAAGGGAGGGAGAGGAGAGAAAGTAGAGAGACCAAAAGTAGATGACTTTCTCAAGTAATTTAGCCATAAAAGGGGAAGAGAGATATAGAGTGGTACCTTATGGAGATGGTCAGACCAAATTTTGCTGTTGTTTTTTTAAGTATAGAGAGATATGAGTTTGTTTGTAGGTATAAGGGAAGCAGCCAGTAGATAGGGAGAGATTGAAGATTAGTGAGGGAATAGGGATGGAAGAGGAAGTAATATTCTGGAAAAGATGGGAGAGGATGAGATCAAGGGTACATGTAGAAGGTTTTGCCTTGGCAAGGAGAAGGGCCACAGAGCTGACTGGATATGTGGGACGAGGGAGAATGAGGAGTCAAGGAGAACACGGAAACGCTCGAACTGGGGGACTGACAAGATAATGATGCCCTTGACAGAAAAAGAGGTGCATTTGGCCACAGAGATAATGATTTGTTTTAGACATGCTGAGCTTAAGGTGACTATGAGACATCCATTTTGAAGTTATCTACTAGGCGGTTGGAGAAACATTACTGGAGCTCAGAGGAGAGATTTAGATGAGGTATATAGATCGAGTAGTCATTGGCCCTGAGATGCTAATTAAGCCCTAGGTCAGGGGTGGGGAACCTGTGGCCTTGAGGCCACATGTGGCCTTCTAGATCCTTAAATGCGGCCTTTTGATCGAATCCAAATTTTTAAAATTTTCCCCACCCCTGACATAGATGCTGCTGAGGCCACCAAGTGAAAGAATGTAGAGTAAGAGGAAAATAGGGACCAGGACATAATCTTAGGGGATATTCATTATCAGGAATCATGATATGAATGATAAGCCATCAAAGGAGATTGAAAATGAGGGGTCAGGGGCAGAACCAAGATGGTGGAGCACAAAGAAGCAATGCAGCTTAGATTCAGACCATGGCTCCTCCAAACAGATCTGTAAAAAGCACCAGACCACATCCTTCTGGAGAAATCCTGAAAAGCCACAGTGTGTCCTTGGTCCCACCCAGGTGGCATAGGGAGACAGAGAGGTCTGCAGACACTGGGGAACAGAGTCGGGGCAGAAGCACTCCAGCACCCAGGGAGAGGCTGCACATTAGCACAAAAAGACATCCCAGCCCCACATGAGGACACTGAAACAGGGACAGGTGCCAAGTGGTACCTTTGTCTCCCACTACCCAGCCCCAGGTTGCTGATCCAGGGCAGAGCGAGAAGGAGACCCGTGCAAAGTAATACCCTGGGCTATACATAGAGAAAGGAGAAAGTTCAGAAGCCAGCAGCAGCAGTGCTGTGGGTTCAGGGCTCAGGTATAAAGTAGGGTCTCAGTTCTAGCATCTAGCCCAGCCTGCAGAGAAATAACCAAGGCAGGAAACCCAGACCAAAGTGGAGCCTACAATTCTGCAATTATGAATCAACAGAGCTTCTCAGCTGGATGATAAGGGCAGAGGCCAGCATCCATCTATTCTCACACAGACCCAAAGCCAGGTCAGAGCTCAGACCAGGGAGGGAGCAATCAGACACTGCCCTGGATCAGATCCCTTTTGGAGCACTGAAAGCTTTCAAGTCTCCAGCCTGTCCCTGACATCCTGGAATATCACAACATTCAATATCCCAAGAAAGCAGCAACAGCACCACCCCAGACCTTCCCTCCAGAAGTGCACAGAGCCTTCAAATTAAGTGCAAGGGCTAGAAGTAGGCTGGAAGAATGAGCAAATAAAAAGAGAACCCAACTATAACGAGCTATTTTGATGACAGGAATGCTCAAAAAAAAAAGACGGGAAAAAAATGACTACAAAATATTTATGAGAAAAGTCTTAGAGAAGAAGAAAGTTGGGTACAAACTCAGCTGGAACTCAGCAAGAGTTGAAAAAAGGAGTGAAAATGCTTTTCTAAATGGAGAGTGCTTGAGGAACAAATTGGAAAAGAAATGAGAGCTATGGAAGAACAAGCTGGAAAGGGAATTAACAGCTTGGCACAAGAGGTATAAATCCTTGCCCAAGCAACAAACTCCCTGAAAATCTGAATGGACTAAATAGAAGTCAATGATGCCATAAGACAACAAGAAATATTTAAAGACAAAGTCAGAAGACTGAAAAAATAGAAGAAGATATAAGAAGAAGAAATAAGATGACAAAAACAACTGACCTGGAAAATAGATCAAGGAGAAAAAAAATGAAGAATCATTTGATTATCTAAACACTTTGACCAAAAAATCTTAAAAGAAGAATTTGCAGACCTCTTAGAACCAGAGAGCAAAGTAGAAATAGAAAGAATCCACCAATCAAGAGAATCCTTCTGAAAGAAAACCCTAAATGAAAACTCCCAAGAACATTATGACCAAAACCCAGAGCTTCCAGGTCAAGGAGTCAGAAAGAAAGAATTCAGGTACCGAGAAGCCCCAATCAGGATCCCACACAATTTAGCAGCCACCACTCCAAAGCAGCAAAAAAACTTCAAAAACAATATTCCAGAAGGCAAAGGATATTGGCTTACATCCAAGAAGAACTTACCCAGCAAAACTGAGTATAATACTTTGAGGGGGAAAATGGATCTCTAATGAATAGGGAACTTCCAAGCATTCCTGATGAAAAGATCAGAGCTGTAGAGAAACTTTAAAGTTCAAACACAGGAATGAAGAGATGCAGAAAAAGGTAAACATGAATGAGCAGTGATTATAAAAAAAATAAGGCTAAACTGCTTATGTTCACATATGGAGAGATGATCCACATATCCCCCCTGAACCCTATCACATTGTCAGGGTTCAGAGAGGGAGTCCAATTAGACAAGGCCTGGGAGTGGTTATGCTAGGTTCTGATCTTGAGGTAATAAATGGCTATAGAGGGGAAGAGAGATACATTGGGGGCAGGATGGAGAAAAGAAAGGAAGGGTGTGGCAAATTATTTCATATACCCAGGGTGCACAAGTAGATATGTATACAAACAAGGAGGAGTAGGTGGAGGAGGACTGGCTGACACT
Source organism: Vombatus ursinus (assembly GCF_900497805.2). Lineage (NCBI taxonomy): Eukaryota > Metazoa > Chordata > Mammalia > Diprotodontia > Vombatidae > Vombatus > Vombatus ursinus. Next base: position 1,993,946 of record NW_020944351.1, on the reverse strand, counting down.
TAAACCTCATTTTCATCTGAACTGGTCCAAAGAAGGAAGCACACACACACACACACACACACACATACACAGAGTTGGGTACAAAAATCCATTTCACTCAACAGTTAAATGGGAGGAAAGGGGGGAAAGGGGGAGGGGGAATTAGAAGGAGGGTAGATTAAGGGAGGGATTAGTCCTAAGCAAAACAAACTCAAAGTATGTTTAAAAATATTTATAACTCTTTTTGAGGTGGCAAAGAATGGGAATCTGAAGGAGTGCCCATGAACTGGGGAATGGCTGAACAAGCTATGGAATATAACTGTGATGGAATAGTACTGTACTGTTGTTCAATAGTATTCTAACTCTTATCAGCATAATGACAAACTAGGATTCCAGAGCACTAATGATTTAACATTCAACCTATCTCCTGATAAAGTGGTGAAGGACTCAGAATGCAAAATGAGACCATTTTGGGGGGGAACATGGCCAACATCGAAATTTATTTTGATTTACTATGTTTGCAATGGGTTTTGTTCCTCTCATGTTCTCATTTGGGGGTTGGAAATGGGGTAGGAGGATGAGAAAGCAGATCTTGACTGATTAAAACAAATAAAATATTTTTTTAAAAAAGAAAACGCGTGATCAGACAGGAATAGAACCAAGAGAAAAGCATTGTCACAAAAACCCAGAGAAAAGAGAAAATCCAGGAAAGAGTAGTCAGCAACGAGGTCAAGAAGATTGAGAAAAGGCTATCAGTTTTGGCAACAAAGAGATGGAGGAGACTTGGCTATGTTTGCAGGCAGCAGGGAAGGAAGAAGTAGATAGGAAAAGATTGCATATTAGAAAGGAAAGGGATTATTACAAGGGGGAAGGGTATTATGCTAGAGAAGATGGGAGGAGATAGGATCAAGGTTACATGGAAAGGAGTGGGCCTTGGCAAGGAAAACGACCAGCTCTTCCCTAAACAGGGGCAAAACACAGTTCTGTGTGAGGTTTGAGGGGGAAGGTTGTTACCAACTAGGAAAGCCAGGAAGGCTATCTGAGGTAGCCTAAGGAGGTGGAATTTGGCTTGGATTTTTAAGGATGAAAGGAAATTCAACATGTTAAGAAAGAGAGAGGGAGAGCTTTTGTGCCTGAGAAAATGTAAGAGCACAGGGTATATTCAGGGGGACCTTGAGTAATCCAGGCTGTACATTGAAGGAAATAATATGAGATAATGTCTGGAAGGCAAGGATGGCAACAGATCCTAAAGGACCTTGAATGACAAGGCTGGAGAGTTGGAACTTGTCAGTAAGCAATAGGGAACCTTTGAAGATTTCTGAGCAGAGGAATGATGGGAAGAGGTCTGTGCATAAGGCCCATTATTCTGGAAGTGGGATGAAAGATGCATTGGAGGAGAAAGGAACTAGATTACATTCCAGGAATCCAGGCGAAAACTAAAGAGGGCATATGCTAACTTGAGCAGTGGCCAAAGGACCAGAGTGTGTGTATGTGTGTGTGGGTGGGAGGGGGGGTGGATAGGGGCACAATGGAGGTGACACATACTTAAAGGGGGAATGGATGGGGCTAGAGAGGCAGTGTAGAGAGGCTAGCGGTGACAAACTCAAATGGCACCAGATCCCTGCAGGAGGCAGAATGACTTCAAAAACCACAAGTCAGCATTATCTGTGTTGTATTACATTGTATCTACTTTATCAAACATTTTCCAATTTTGCTAAAAATCTGCTCCAGAGCTACTGCAGGGTGCCTTCAGTGTGACCCCTCTGTAATGGATAAGCTGGACTCAAATCCTATCTCAGACACTAATTGTGTGACCCAAAGGCAAGTCATTTAATCTGTCTCCAGCCTTGGTTTCCTCATTTGTAAAATGGGCATAATAACAGCACCTACCTCTTAGGGTTGCTGTGAGGATGAAACTAATCAGCAAACCAAGCTACAACTATACATAAAATAATGTATGTCAGATGCTTTAAAGTCTGAAAGGGTTATGCCAATGAATGCAAGCCATCTTCATCATTGTTATCATTATTATTAACTACAGCCTGGATATGAGAGTTAAGGGAAAGAGGAGGGTGGCTGGTGGATATTTACCTCTGTGATTCTGTTTGGCTTGACGAATGTGACTCAGAAATGGCAAGTTTGCCTTCCCCAGCAGATCTGGGAGGCTGCTGGGCGGGAGAGAGGGGCCTAGCTGCAAGAAAGAATTTGCTCCAGCCCACTCTCCAAGTAGATAATCCTCCCAGCCCCCACCCCCTGGTAGCTCAAGGCTGAGGCTCCCCTGGTTGAACTCCAGCCAATGGAATGGTGTGGCTGAGCCCCTTCTGCGGCTTGGGCCTCTGAAATCTTCCTTAGTGGGACTGGCTGTAATGAAGAGCTCACCTCCCCAGGACCACGGGATTCCCAGGGAGTATATTTATGAGAGCAGAGGCCACTCTTGACCTATACTTGCTGTTTCAAATCCAGTACATAAAGAGTAGGAATTTTTTCCCACAGCACTCATAGTACCTTGAGCACTTTCATTCACAGTTGGAAAATTCCCCTTCCCATTGAAAGCCTGACCTTGGGACCCCTGCATTCTAATGGGGCCACGGCAAGACTTGAATACTTTTAGAAGAGGGCCTTGTAGCATACAGAATAGAGGTGAAACGAAGGGAAAGACAGGAAGATTAAGAACAAAAATCTGCCGCTGACTTGCTGGGTGACCTTGGGCCAGGCCCTTAACCTTTCTGAGCCTGTTTTCTCCTCAGTAAAATGAGTAGGCTGGGCTAGATGATCTCTAAGTCCCCTCTCCAGCTTTGACAGTCTCAGATTCCATGAAACGATGGCACAATCAGCGTTTTACAGTCGGTCTGTCCTTCTTTCATTCTTCACCATAATACAGCAGCAGTCTGAAGCCTCTCCAAAGCCCAGGGTGTGGAAAGAGACAAAGAACCGTCCCTTGCTTGCTTACCATAGGGCCCTATTTGTGGCCAGTGGGCAGGACTCCACCACCTCCCAATCAAATTTACATTTCAGGAAAAAATTGGAACAATGGCAGAGCTGTCCCAAAGGGAAATGAGCTGCCTTGGGAGTTGGGGGGTTCCCCCCAACTGGAAGTCTCCAAGCAGAGTCTGGATGACTACTCACTGGAGGATAGGGGATAGGGATTTTTCTGGAGGGTATGGCTGCTGAGAGCCTTTCCTACTGGAAAATTCTGTGATTCCATGAAATCCATGGAATAGTGGAAAGAGTATTGCTGCTAGAGTCAGAAGTGCTGGGTTGAAGTCCTTATGTACTAGTTTTGTGACCCTGGGCAAATCATTGCAGTTTGCTAGGCCTCTGTTTCCTCCTCTGTAAAATGGGAGCACCAATACTTTCACCACTTCCTCTCAGGGGGATCGTGAGGAACATTTTTGAGGGAAACTGGTAAGCTGTAAAACCTTACAGAAACGAGAGGAAGAACAAAAGCAACAATTTCACATACAGAGAGTTACAAATATTCTTTCCCGCCTCATGTCCCTCCTCCTGACATCATCCACCCTGCCCTGTGTGAGCTGTAGGTGAATGTTATGAGCTTTGTTTGAAAGCTAGGGACTGAAAAGAGGGAATTTGAAAAAGAGATGCAGGATTCACGTCACAAAGGTCCTTTTCAGCATCTCTCCTAGTGACAGGCCCCCGATGCTGTGAGGCCCAGGTCTTATTAACAAATGCTTTATCCAAGAGTGGATTAGCCCAAGCTAGTCCCGATAATAATAATAATGATTCACATTGATATAGTACTTGAAGAAACAAAGAGCTTTCCTCCCAGCAGCCCTGAGAAGTTGGTAGCATTATAATTTCCATTTAAAGGAAGATAATATTCAAGCTTATTTAAGTGACTTGCCCATGGTCACAAAGCTTGAAAGTGCCAGACCGGAGCTGGGATCTGAACCCAGGTCTTCAAAGTCTCCAGATCTGAGCCATTTTCCCCTATAAAAATATTTCCCTTTAGTCAGGTGCCAGGATATGAGGGCCAGGATTCAGGAGTGTCCCAAGTTGTCCAAAAGCCCCAGGGTGCTGGAGTCTTGCACATACCCAGAGATGCACAGGTGTTAAAGGGTTTAGGTTCCTGCAGTAATTTGGATTTTATTCTTGCCTTTCAAGAGACAACACAACAGGCAGGCAGGCACATACTTTGACAGATCTCTAATCTCATCAATGGAGACATTCCCTCCACGATACAAAATAGAACTCATCATCACCTTCTAATTCCATGTGATTCTTGTCCAAGGTCTAACCAAAACTCTTTCAGAGGAGCTACTCAATACTCCAGAGGCCTTCCTCGTGGACACAAGCTGCAACACTCTGGTTCTCTATCACTCTTTGTCCTTGCTGCATGACAAGCCTATCTCCTCCTCTGGCCATACAAGCTCTTGATGTCTTTTATGCACTTCATAGTTGGGAATCTAGCGAAGCCTGTGTGGATCTGCACAGAGTACAAGTCAGGTGTGCCTGGCTCCACCAGCACCAACAGGGGGTGCACTCCTATAGAGGGGATAGTCTCATTTCCTTGTCCAGCCCTAACCTCCAGACTCAGATCTCTACCTGTCTTTTGGACATCTCAAACTAAACTCAACATGTCAAAAAATGAACGCATTAGCCTTCCTTTCCCGCCCCAACTCTTCCCTTTTTCCTAACTTCCCTATTATTTTCAAGGATACAACCCAGGTGTGCCCCTTGCCTTTTCACTCTCTCACCACCCCCCCATACAATCAGTTGCTAAATGCTCTTGATTCTATTTTTACAACATCCCTCAAATATGTCCCCTTATCTCTTCTGACACTGCCACCACCCTAGCAGAGGCCCTCATACCAAGACTGCTGCAATAGCCTGCTGATTAGTCCCCCTGCCTCAAGTTCCTTCCCACTCTGGTCTGTCCTCTTCTACAGGTGGCCTTTCCCTATCCCCTTTAGAGCTAGCACCTGTCCTTTGTTGATTACCTTCAGTTTATCCTGTATATATCTTGTTTGTACATATTTGTATGTTGTCTCCTCCATTAGACTGTAAGCTTCTTGAGGGAAGGGAATGATTTTGTAGTCTTTGTCTCTCCAATGTGCCAGCACGACGGCTGGCACACAGTACATAGCGAATGACTTGACCCAGCCTACATTCTAAGGATGTTAATGGCAGCTTGCTTATGCCTACCCACATGCTGCTTCCATTGCCTCTGGATCACCTGCACTTTTGATTCTTCTGATTTTATGGCATTCCATGACTTGCAGCCACAGACTACAAAGAGAAGATTACAGAGGATCTGTGATTTGCCAGCACAAGAAAATGTATGAGAATTCCCTCCACCAAAGCAAATGACAACCCATCAATGACTTAGTTAGTAGGGCCTAGGGTGATACCCAAGATACAGGAAGGTTTGTAAGATCATATGATTTGAGATTTAGAACTGGAAGGGATAAAAGATACCATTCAGTCTAACCCATTCATTTTACAATTGAGGAAACTGAGATCTAGAGAGATTGAGTGACTTGTCCAAGGTCACTTGGATAATAAGTAGTAGAATCAGGATTTGACAACAAATCCAGCACTCATTTTAATGCACACCACTCTTGCCCAGGGTCATATGACTACTAAACGTCAGAGGAGATTGTAAGTGGCTTTCTTCATTGTTGTCAGTTGGGGTGACCTGAACTAGGTAGGTGAGAAATCTCTGTAACAGTAGTGAAGTCAGAAAAATGGGGGTCTGGTCCCAGCTCTACCATTTAAGGCACCACCTGTGAGATCTTGGAGATAAAACTTAACCTTTCTTGGCCTGAATTTCTTCCCCTGAGAAATGAGTGGGTTGGACTAGATCAGAGGTTAACTTTTTTTGGTCATGGACCCCTTTGGAAGCCTGGTGAAGCCTACAGGCCCCCTTCTCAGAATAATATTTTAAATGCATAAAATTTATAGAGTAACAAGGGAAACCAATTATATTGAAATAGTTATTGATGTTTTTTTTTAATTCACAGACCTCAGGTCAAGAACTTCTGGACTAGAAGATGGCCAAGGTCCTCCTATTCATCAAATGGGAGATCTAGAATTGGAAGGATCCTCATAAGTCAGCAAGTCCAACCCTCTCAGGTGACAGATGAGGAAATTGAGGCCCCCAAAGGGTTAAGTGACTTGCCCAGGCTCAAACAACTAGAAAGTTTCTGAGATGGAATTTGAACTCAAGTCTTATAAAGTCCAAGTCAGAATTTGAACCCAGGTCCAAAGCTATCTCTCAAATCACTATGCCAGAGGAGAAAATTGTTTTTAAAAAGATGTGCTCCATGCAGTGGATAGAGGACCACCGGCCCTGGAGTCAAGAGGACCTGAGTTCAAATTCGGCCTCAGACACATAATACTTCCTAGCAGTGTGACTTTGGGCAAGTCACAACCCCATTGCCTGCAGCAAAATAAAATAAAATAAAAATGAAAATGTGCTCTGGAGGCAAAGAGCAGCCTGAGATCATTGAATATGCTACACAATTTCCAAAATGGCAGGCAGCCCACTGTGCTCCCCTTATTCGATTATGAGTCCAGTCCAACTATCCATCTGCATTACCTGCTCACGATACCAAAGGGCTAACTCGACGGGCATGTATTATAGTCTGGGCAATCCATACTCTTTCTTCACAGAATCACAGAGCTGGATGGGACCTGAGAGGTCATCAAGTTCAACATCAATCTGAGCAGGAGGCCTTTCTGCAACTTTCCCAATAAATGGTCACCCAGCACAAATTTAGGGCTGGACTAAATTCACTCTGCTTAGAGACCACCAGTAATAAGGAACTCACTACCTACCAAAGCAGCCCACTTTGCTTTGAGACAGCTTTAATTTGTTAGAATTTTCTTCTGTTTATTGAACTGAAATCTGCCTCTTTGCAACATCCCCCACTGATACTTTCATATATTTCATTCTTCAGATTCAAAAGGTTTTTTTTTCTTTTTTCCTGGTTTAGGAAACTGCCTACATACATCCTTCCTTGCTCTACCTGTTGTTAATTTCAACCTTTGGTTGCAAATCCACCTACACTAGTCCACTTTAGTTCTTTATAAAGGGAAATGGGGTCCAGATGCCATTATGCAACTCAGTGTAATTAAACCTCAAAAGTCTTAAAACAAAATGCACATAGAAATTATGTGCCACACAACATAAACTTTTTAATAGTAGTAACCGTGTCCATCGAACAATTCTACAGGTATAATAAAAATGCTAATATATGTTAATATTTAGTCTGTGGTTAATGTTTTGTCTTGCTAATTTCCCCAGGGCTTTTATTACTGATTTAAATCTGCCACACTACTCAACTGATTGCTGGGCTCTCTACAAACTGCATGGAAGGATGGTGAATGAATACTGATGAACAGAAGGGAACAAACATTTGGCAGGCCAAGCCAGTCTTGTTATATGCCTATGATCATTCTGGACATTTTCTTCCTAAGAGGAGCAAGGAAAGACGGTCTCAACTGTTTTTTTCCCCAGCAGAAAACATGCCCATGGGCATAAACCTAATTTAGAACCTGGTGCTTTAAGAAGCCTGTCACTATTAATTAGCCAATGATTGATCTAGAGAGCAAGAAATGGTGATTAAATACACATCATTCCCCTCCCCGCCCAGGCATTTCCAGTGGAGCCCATCACTAATTAGCTGACCAATAAAACAAAAGCTCACTGATCAACTGGAATTTATTGACAAACAAGCCATTTCTAGTAATCAGGTGCATTCAGAGGCAGTGTGGTATATGGGAAATCATGCTGGATTTGGAGTCAAAGAACCAGGTTTAAACCCAGACCTGTGTGTCCATAGGTAAGTCATTTAACCACATTGGCCCTCAGTTTTTATCAGCTGTAAAAATGAGAGGGTTGAATAAACTAACACTTCAGGTTCCTTTTAGCTCCAAATCTATGACCTTTCACACATTCCATGGGGAAGGTAACAGAAGAAGGTATACTGGATTTGGGATCGAGAGATGTGTTTTTGAAACCTAGTTCTGACATATTCGTGTTGTACAACCTTAGGCAAATCACTTCCACGCTCACACCTTGAATATTCTCTTCTGCAAAATGGGGACAATAACGCATGCACTAACCACGTTACCAATTTGTCAGAAGGAAAGTGCTTACTAAACCTTGAAGCACTATAGAAATTGGAGCTATGGTTCATGTGGTTGCCACTGTTAGTTATCACATTAATTATCATATGAGGCAATTCATTCCAGAAATTGTGTCTGGAATCCAAGAAAATCTATGCTTTGTAGCCAGGATTTGGCACAGGAATACTGTATTCACTCAACAGTCAATTATCAAAAACTAAGTACTCATGGAGGAACTAAGAAGACAAAGATAACCATCATCATCATTTGGTCATTGCTACCAGAAACAACAGAAAGCTTATTCTTAATGAGTCAGGACTGAATGACCATTTCTAACTTTGTAAAGAAATCACAGGATCTTTATAACACATAACTAGAGACTGTAAAACTTTAGTACTGACGGAATACCTAGAAAGACACAATTAGGTATCCAAAATCATAATCAGAAGCTCACTGTTCTTCATAAAACTAACAGATACCACACCTCCAATACTTAAAATACAGGCTTTAAAAAACTGCAACTTGAGTTTTTTCACAGATATGACTATCACCCAGATACAACCATGACCCCTCCCCAAATTAAAACCAATATTTTTCACAAATATTGATGCATTGAACACTCCTAACCTCCAAACCATCTGGAATGAAAAGTTCTCAAAATATAAAGACTTAGCAGAACAAATGCAAACACCGTGGGAATCAGCAGAGGTTCATATCATCCCCATTGTCTGACTTGTTTGCTGCTGGAACTAGCCTGAAGGTCCTTTCATCGAATCGACAGAGGAGAAGTTTTCATCCTCATACTTTTATTCTGTTACAAAAATCAATCATTTTGTGCACCTGTGCAATAGTTTGCAAAATATTGCCCATCCAAGAACAGCAGAACCATTTCTATCTGATGAGAAGTTGCAGTTGGATGATGATGGAGAGACTTCACATGTGCAGCCTGTGCAGTAGGTAGAGAGCGGGCCTCTGAGGCAAGATGGCTTTAAGGCCTGCCTCTGGAACATACTGTAACCTAGGATGCCCTGGGCAGGTCCCTTCAATTCTCAGATCCTCCAAACAACTCTCAAAGAGCACCAACTGGAGAGCAGTTACAAATCTCTACTGGGAGAATGGGTTTCCTCACCCAGAGTTCTCTACAGGAATGAACTCATAGGTCAGACCTAGCCCTTCCCCCCACCCCTAATCCATTTCTGTAGTACTTTATGGTTTACAAAACTGCTTCCTTTAAAACAACTGTGGGAGGAATAGTGAAAGTACTACCCTGATTTTATAGGTAAGAAAATAGGCTCAGAGAAATACATTGTTCCTGATCTCACAACTAGGAAGTGGCAATGTCAGGAGTCAAACCCAGAGGAGGCAGTGCTATGACATGGGGAAAGCACTAAATTTTAAGTCAGGAGACCTGGGTTCCAGCCCAGGCCCCTTTGCTTCTAGGCTGTGTGACCTTGGACAAATCACTTAAACTCCTTCAGGCTTTGTTAGTGGCATGCAGTGTAAATGAGACATGCAATGTACATCATCAATATTAACACATATACTCCCTACTTCACAGGTCTGTGGAAAGGAAAGCATTTTGTAGACCTTAAAATACTAGAGAAATGAGAGTAATGAGGCTACGTGGATCATTACTAGGTAGAGGTATTGCAGCATGAACACTGATTCATGTTTCAGGTGGGGGCTGAACTAGATAATCTCTATGTCTCTTCCAATGGCTATTGGGTGGTTCAGAGACACTGGCAGATCAAACACAGGTGGAATCAGTCTAGACTCTAGAATCTAGAGGCCATATCATATCAGATCTGTCCAGAGGAAGACTTGAGTGCAAATGAACCGGAATCAATTGTAATTGTTGTTCAGTCATTCCAGTTGTATCCAACTCTTTGTGACCCCATTGGGGGTTTTCTTGGCAAAGATCCTGGAGGGGTTTGCCATTTCCTTCTACACCTCATTTTATGGATGAGGAAACTGAGGCAAACAGGGTGAAGTGACTTGTCCAGACTCACACAGCTAGTAAGTGTCTGAGGGCAGATTTGAACTCAGGAAGAGGAGTCTCCCTGACTCTAAGACAAGCACTCTGTGCACTATGGCGCCACCTAGCTGCTCAACATTTGTAATAGAGGAAAATAAGATTAGCATGCCGAGAGTGCTGTGACCTCTCAGTAGCTCTGACACCTATTCACTACCTTCCCACCTGCCAGTATCTCTGCTGATCCTCTGCACCTGTGCCAAGGTAGGACTGGGAGACCTTCCAGCTCTAAGATCCGATTATTCTAATAATAGCTGACATTTCTACGGTGCACTTTATACTTATCATCTCATTTGGTCCTCACGGCAACCCTAGGAGATAGGCAATAATAAAAATAAATCACAGTTTGATTATTCTTTAGGGTTTACAAAATACTTTCCTTATCAACCCTCAGTAAGGTGGATTGTACAAGTGTCAATATTCCCATTTTATGTATGGGAACACTGTGGTTGAGAGATGGGAAATGATTTGCCTACAGACACTGCTAGTAGGTATTGGAGCCAGGGGTGGAACCCTGGTCTTCTGATTTGATGTCCAGTGCCCATTCCATTCTACTTCCTGTTGAAAGACAAGTCTGATGGGAATTACCCAAGGTCCTACTGGTTAGTAAGCATCAGTAAGTCTTGAACCCAGGTTTGACCTAGAGTTCACTGTTCTTTCCACTTCACTGCCCTGCTTCCTACACACCACCCTGTTAGGATCTTGCCTGCTCAGCCATCCTTGGTGATATAGTAATTTACAGTGAACACTCAGTTCACTTCATCCTTTCCCTTGGCTTCACCCTAAACAATAGGTCTCAGGAAATTGCGACCCTCAGTATGGCATGACCTGAAGGGGGAAAGGAAGGAGCAACGGCAGCTTTCTGTTTATGAGCAAGGCTTTATGTTTCAAAACTACAGTCTCCAGCAAATTACATTGGCTAAAATGAGGAAGAAACTATCACAAATGGAAGGGACTATACTTGTTGAGTACTTGGGGACCAGCATGTGACTTGATGATTAGAAGCACAAGATGAGGCTTTAAGATACCAGTCTTTTGGAGTCAACCTTTCTGGTAGTAGAGCAATGGAAAAAAATGTCTGGTTCTGAAGTCAGAGAATCTGGGCTCATGTTTCATCTCAGAGACTTATTTCCTGTGACCCTGGACAAACACTTAACCTTTTGGGGGCTCAGTTTCATCCTCTGGACTAACTGGCCTATAAAGTCCTTTCCGGCTCTAATCTAGGATCCTAGGGTTGTCTATGATTCTCAAGCTGCAGGTTCATCTTCTGCTCTTCTTTGGGGCTGCATGGGAAACCCTACTAGTCCTACAAGCAGGCATTAGTTGGGAATTCTTTTTCCAGCCTCTTTTGAGAAATACATGTATGTTTCATATCTGTTACTGTTAAGGTATGAGAATGTGCCTGCTTTCATTCTTTGCAGAGGTGATGGGACTATGAGTGTGGAATACTGTATAGAGTGTTAGACCACACTGATATACTTCATTTTTATTGTTCAGTCATGTCTGACTCTCCATGAAACCATTTGGGGATTTTCTGGCAAAGATACTGGAGTGATTTGTCATTTCCTTCTCCAGCTCATTTTACAGATGAGGAAGCTGAGAAAACAAAGTGAAGTGACTTGCCCAGGGTCACACAGCTAGTAAGCGAGGACATATTTGAACTCAGGAAGATGAATTTTCCTGACTTCAAGCTCAGCACTTTACCCAATGCAGCGCCACCTAGCTGCCCCAATATATTCATTAGCTTTGCTCAACTAATTTTGCCTGGGAAATGAAGGAAAAATATTTTATATATATTTATCAATAAAAAAACTACCTTAAAGAGCCACATATGTTCTCAGCTTTTACTGAGTTTGTACATACATTATTGAACTAAGAATTTATAACAATATCACATCCATGTACTTGATATTTCTCATTAAATTGTCTGTTTCCCCTCTCCTCCCTCCCTCCTCCCTCCTTCTCTCTCACTCCCTTCTCTCTCTCTCCCCCCCCCCCCTCCCCCCCCCCTCCCCCTCTCTCCCTCTCTCTCCCACACACACACACACACACACACACACACACACACACATACACACACACACACACACACACACACAGAATTATTTGCTTATTTAAAACAGTCTGACCTGCCTTCTCTACTGGCTACCACTGGCAAAGATTTCTAGGTGAAAAGAGATTAACAGAATTGGGGGGGGGGGTTGCAGCCTCATTAACAGATAATTGGTGGAACGATGCAGGTAGTCAGATAATTGGTGTTAAAATCAGGCCATTTCATTTAACAAACATTGCCTCCTACTATAGACTGGTCTTCCAAATCACTGAGCCTTCGTGTCACAGAGGATAATTTGTAAAGCTGGCTGGGTCCTGGAAGGAAACGGGGGCTGAGCATAAAGCATGGACTCCAGGGATTTCTGTGGGGTGGAGAGGCATGATGGTGGCTCTGGGCTTCAACCAGCGCTTGGCAGTGAAACACAGGCTACAATCAACTAGCATTTATTAAGTGCCTACTATATTCCAAGCACTGGGCTGAGTGTTGGGAATACAGAGGAAGGTAAAAAAGAAATCTGGCCTCTCAAGGAGCTCCCAGTGTAAAAACAGAGTTGACATGTAAACGATGAGGTGCAAATAAGACATACACAAGGTAAAGTGGAGATAATCTCAGAGGGAAGGAAATTTGAGGAAAGAGGCCTGGGAAAGGCTTCTTGCAGAAGGCAGGACTTTAACTGAGATTCAAAGGAAGCCAGGGAAGCCTGGAGGAAGCTTGACTGAGTGCTGGGCCTGGAGTCAGGAAGACCCAAGTTAAAAATCTAGCCTTAAACACTTACTAGCTGTGTGACCTTAGGCAAGTTACTTAATCTCTGCTTGCCTCAGTTTCCTCAACTGTAAAATGGGGATAACAGCACCTACCTCCAAGGGTTGTTGTGAAGTTCAAATGAGATATCTGTAAATTGCTGAGCATAGTGCCTTGCATGTAATAGGTACAATATAAATGCTTATTCCCTTCTCCCCACCCCAGGAAGTAGAGATGAGGAGGGACAGAGTGACAGGCATGGGAGTCAGTAACAATGCACAGAGAAAGAGTGTTTTGTAGGAATAACTCCAAAGAGGACGGTGTCACTGGAAGTCACAGGATGTAGAGGACACTGCTATCCTCAGGCTCACAACCTGGGAGTCATTCTGGACTCCTCATGCCACACATCCAAACTTGTGGATTTCACCTTGGCAGCATCTCTGGAATCTGCCCCCCTTTTCTTCTCTGACACTGCTACCACTCTGGGGCAAACCTTCACTACCTCACATCTTGATTGTTGAAATAGTGGGTTTGCCTGCCTCAAGTCTCTCCCCACTCCAATCTATCCTCCATTCAGGCACTAAAGTGATTTTCCTAAAGCACAGGTCCAATCATGTCACTCTCCTACTCAGTAAACTCCAGTGGCTCCCTATTGCCTCCAGGAGCAAATACAAAATGCTCTGTTTGGCATTCAAAGCTATTCATAACCCAGCCCCTTCCCACCTTTCCAGTCTTCTTCCAGTACTCTTCGATCTAATGACACTGGCCTCCTGGTTGTTCCACAAACAAGACCCTGCATCTCTTGACTCCAGGGATCTTCCCCGGCTGTCTCCCATACCTATGATGCTCTCCTTCTTCTGCTTTGACCCCTGACCTCCCTGGCTTCCTTTAAGTCCCAACTAAAATCCCACCTTCTATAGAAAGCTTTCCCCTTTGTTGTTTTTAGTTATGTTCAACTCTTGGTGACCCCATTGGGGGTTTTCTTGGCAAAGATACTAGAGTGGTTTGCCATTTCCTTCTCTAGCTCATTTTACAGAGGAGGAAATTTAGGCAAACAGGGTGAAGTGACTTGTCCAGGGTCACACAGCTAGTAAGTGTCTGAAGCCACATTTGAACTCAGGAAAATGAGTCTTCCTGACTCCAGGCCTGGTGCTCTACTCACTTGGACCCCGAGATGCCCATACTTGCTTCACTGGTTTCCTTCAAGTCCCAACTAAAATCCCACCTTCTACAGGAAGTCTTTCCCACCCCCTCTTAATTCCAGTGCCTTCCCTCTATTAATTTTTATTTATTTTTATATTTATCTTGTATGTAGCTTGCTTTGTATATATTTGTCTGCATATCATTTCCCTCATTGTGGGGGATTGTGAACTCCTGGAGAGCAGGCACTGTCTTTTGTCTCTTTGTGTATTTCTAGTACTTAGCACAGTGCCTGGCACATAGTAGGTGCTTAATAAATGTTTACTGAATGAACGTAGAAGAGTGTAAGAAATAAGAAGACTGGAAAGGTAGGGTGGGATTATTAATACGAAGGACCTAAATGTCACACTGAGGATTTTCTATTTGCTCCTGAAAGTAATAGGGAGCCAGTGGAGTTGACTGACTAGGGAGGTGATATGGTCAGACCTGTGCTTTAGGAAGATCACTTTGACAGCTGAATGGAACATGGACTAGAGGAGAGAGAGACCTGAGGCACAGCCAGCCTGCCAGCAATGAATGAGTCAACTGCAAAGTCAAATCAAATGTCCTCATCCCATGGCAGGAGATAGGAGAGAGAGAGAGTGAGTGAGAGAGAGAGAGAGAGAGAGAGAGAAAGAGAGAAGGTCCAGAGGATAGAGGGTGTGAGACAGAAAGGAGCTCCCAGGAATGACAAGAGAGTAGCAGCCATACCACACCCATGGGTGTCCCTGCACTCCTTGGGATGCAACAGATCAACATCCAGCCTTTAACCAGAACCATCCCAAAGTCTAATGTGAGTTTCACACATTCAGATAAGAACAATGAAGTTTTGGTCGGCAATGCCCCTGTCAAAACAGGGAAACAGATACTGGGATGCTGTGTGTCTAGTGGAAACACTCACATGGTAAGGACAAATGAATTACCTTACTGTGAATTTATTTTCCTTTAGAAATTTTTGATTAACTGACAAATCAACCAACCCTTCTAAACCATCACTATGTTGCACAAAGTATGTAACAAGAGCAAAAGAGGGTGTGGATCAACCCACAAGCAACATCTGTGTCTTCTGCTTTACCAAAAACTTGCTGCTGAACTATTCAATATTGACTTGTTCTCCTGTCCTATCCCCTCTCCATATCTGCTCATTACATGCCCCCTGCCTGGCACTCCTCTCCTCCCTGCTTGCTTCCCCCCTCCTCCATCTCTATTCATTGATGCCCTTCCTTTCCTTTAAAGTACCAGCCCAGGGGCCACCAGCTCCCTAAAGTCTTCCCCAACATCCCCAGCTCAAAGTGACCTCTCCCTCCAAGACTTAGAGTCTGGGTCACTGCTTTGTATCTGTCTTACTCTTCCTTGTTTCACAACTCATCAAGCATTTAAGCACCTCCTCTGTAGCAGACACTGTGTTAGGTGCTGGGGATACACAACCAAGCATTTTACACAATTATTTCCCTAGATTCCAATAAACTTTAAGTTCCCTGAGGCCAAGGTTTGTATTGCATCTAAATCTATGTCTCTAGGGGTATATGGGGTGCTACTCATCCAACTTCGGAGTCTGCCGTCACCCAACTCTCACCTGTGGTTCCAAGAAACTATAACATTCACAACAGCCACACCCCAGCAAACTGAGACAGGCTAAACCAGGTTGGGAGTAACCAACAGGCCTCAAACCTGCCAGTGAGTTAGGGGGGGTGTCTACCCCATGCATGTGAAGACTTTCCCTGGTGGAACAGGCAGATGAGAACAATCTGTCCCAACAGCCACGAAGGTGGCTAAAGCAGGTACTTAGAGCTTGGTCAGATGGAACAAGCCAAGGCCATCCACTATCCTGGGCCATCACCAGTCATCCTGACTTTAGTCTTGCCACTGGATTTCAATGACTCAGGAAAAGAGAGTGAGGCTGACAACTCTGTACAACTCTGCCTCACTTCAATCCAGCTCACGGCAAATCAATACATGACCAGTGATGTCATTGATCCTTTTCAAAAATGAAGGACAAACAACAATGACAACAATGACCTCAGCACAGTAAAATAATACACATGATCTCATTTCCTCTCGTCAGTCCTTCTCCCAAATGTCACCTCATGAATTATAGTCAGATTTGGAGGCAGAAGACCTGGGTTCAAATTCTGACTGCCACTCACTTGCCTTTGAGCACATATTGAGTAAGTCACTTATGTACTCTGAGCCTCAGTTTCCTCAGCTGTAAAATGAGGGGGTTGAACTAGATGCCCCCTAAGGGTCTTCTAGCCCCATTGTTCTATCAGGTTATGGCCCTCTGTGTTACAGTTCTTTGCCGGCATCACAGGCCCTTACTCAACTTAGCTTCACAGAGCTTCCTGGGACCTGGTCTTCTCCATCTCAACTGTGTGTCTAGCCCAGCACCTGGCACAGGCCTCTCTGCATACCAGGTGCTTTGAAAATGTTTGTGGAGTAAGTGAACAATAGTACTTTGCATTCTCGTTATCAATGTCCACGTGTTAGGCCCATTCCCTAGGAGAGTAAGGCCTGTGTTTTCTCCCTCAGTTCCAAGTAGAGTACTCTCTATATGGTAGTACATCATGAATAGCTGTTGAATTTACTGAGGGAAATAGGGTCATGTCGCTGTTATTATCCTCTACAGCTTGTTTATCTGCATTTTTCGAACACACACAGCGAAGTACCTTCACCTCCCCACCAGAAGCTGTTAATATGTATATGGATGGAGCCAAATGTCAACAACTCAGGGACTAAGGCACAGACAGGCAAAGGGCATTCTGACCACCTCTCCATGGGCAAGCCCCTGGCGAGGGATCCCCAGGTACCAGGGCCACCAACAAAAGCAAACCCCAACACAGCTTTGGGTGGGAATCCCAGCTCTGCTAATGACTAGCTACATGGCCTCAGGCAAACATTATCCAGTCTGGGAATGAGGGGGTTAGGTTACATCAGAGGTGGGATGGCCTCAAGGCTGCAGGTTCCCCACCCTGGTTTAGATGATCATTAATGGCACTTTCAGCTCTAAATCCTGTGATTCCCTTTCTAACTATAATATCTAATGACAATCCCCATCCCACCCCCAGCCCCCTGGTCTTAGCTTTCTTTTTCCTTTCTACAATTTCCTCTTTCCCATCAAAAAATCTATTCTCTATAGGAGAATCCAGTAGGTTGACTGCAGTGGAAAGAGCACAGACTCTGGACTTTTAGGACCCGGTTTCAAAGCCCACTTCTGATGCTCACTGCTTGTGTGACCTTGTACAAGTCATTTTCCTTCTCTGATTTTCTGTGTTCTCCTCTGTAAAATGAAGGGATCTCTTTTATGTCTAGATCTTGATACTGTGAGGAAGTAAAGACTCTGCCTTTTCCTTAATCTAGATGCAGGTGAACTAGTTAAGCCCAAGACCGGAAGCATAAACATGGAACTGTTTTAAGTTGATAGCTGCAATCTCAGAGTGCACTCGAATTTTTTTTTTAAACAGAACTAGCCATGAAAGCAGACATCATCAAGATTTTCCTAAGGGCATGTGTGACTAGAAAAAAGAAGGTTTGCTCATCATATAGAGTGAAGAATCAAGCAACAAGGTACTTATTGGGAGGGAGAAAATGTACATATATAGATGCAAACTATATTAAAAAAAAATCAACACAAGGTAATTTCAGTGGGGAAAGGTCCTAGCCACTGAAGGGGGGAAGAAATTGGAAAAGGCTTCACCTAGAGAGCAGGGTTTGAGCTAATCTGTGAAGGAAACTAGGGATTGGAAAAAGGCAAAGGTGAGAAGGCAGTTATGCCTCCAGGCATAAAGAGCAATCTGTGCAGTGGTACAGAAGGGAGAACTAGAATAGCATGTGTGAAAAGCAGTAAATAGGCCAGTCTAGAAGGATTGGAGAGTGCATGAAGGACAAGAACAGGGGATAAACCTGGAAAGGAAGTCTGGAGCCACACTGGGAAGGGCTATGATTTGCAAGCTGAAGATTGTGTATTGGGTCCTAGGGACCACTGGAGGGACAACAGAGGAACTGCCTGAGTGTGTTCCACTGGCACATGATTTCTAGCACCTCTCTGGAGGATTTGCAGAGATAGCTAAACAAGGATTCCACAAGATCAGAGGGCATGGCACACAGGACAACTGAAAAAGTACTGGATTTGGAGTTAGAAGGCCTAGGTTCAAATCCCATTTCTGCCATTTCCTGCTTATGGGGCATTATTTATTTGTTTGTTTATTAAATGTTATTTATTATTATGTGGCTCGTGCTTATCATTTCACTTCCCTAGGCCTCAGTCTCAGTTTCCTGACTTGTTCAATGCTGACTCAGATGGAGTGTCTCTTCCAGTCTCACCTCTAGGATTCCTTTGTCCTATAATGCCTTTCTCTCAGTACCTCAGTTTGGTTCTTTGTAAAATGAGGGGATTAAGCTACATGGCCTCCCAGGTCCCTTGCAGCTCCAGATATATGATCCTCTATGCCTGCCCTGGGCCAGCTGGAGGACCCCCACACTGATGAAATCACAGATCCATTTCAGTATAAAAGGATGAGAAAACCACCAATATGTAAACAGCTATGAAAACAGGCACATGCCATGCAGGAAAATTGTTTTATTCTCTATTGGATTTCACTCTATTCTGGGAAAGTGCATGAGACAGGAGGGAAAAAAAGGCATTTGTCACTCGGATGAAAATCTCCCTGCAAAGCAAATACGTGTTACTACAATCGAGATGAAGCCTTGGCCTTTTGATTAAAAACATGAAACTGACATATAATGCCTCCCTCGTCTCCAGGGAAACGAGCCTTCTGGGTTCTATTTATTTCCTTTGGAAACTTTTATTGAGTTTCCACCTTGAGTCATGCACCTGTCCTAGAGGCAGGAGCAGGGGGCAAGGTTGCCTACTCTTCCCCCCCCTTCCCCTTCTGCTCCTGGCTGCCTCAGGTAGTAGCACCAATCCATTGAAACAGCTTCAACCAAGGCAGTCCCCTTTGGCTTCCCATCACAGTCCTATTAAGGATCTTACAATTTGAGATGAAACACCCCATAGCTGCTGATGTTTTTACCATAAAAGGGAAAAGTAATCTACTTTCATTGGTACATTTTTCTCAAAAGGGGAAAACAAACTAATTTTGATAGGAAAAGCAGTGACCTTCCAGGATATATTATTCTTGAAGATGAGCCAGAAATCATTCTATGAAAAGGAGACAGAGGAGAAACCCATGGAACTGGAAGTCAGAAGACCTCGGCTGAAGTCCTAGCTCTGCCATGGAATAAGGTCAGAGATTTCTAGCTGTAAGGGACCAAAGAAAGCATGTAGACCAACTCCTTCATTTGCTAGGTGAGGAAACTGAGGCCAAGTGAAATGAATTGCCCAAGGTCACATTAGCAGTAAGTAGCAGAGGTAGTATTTGCACAGAGTTCTGTCCCTGGACAACTTCTACCCCCCCTCAGATCGAGTTTTCTCCTCTAAAACAGCTGGGGCAGAGGCTAGCTCATTTCTAAGGTACCGCCTGACTCAAAACATGGGACATACGATGGCAAAGTTCCTCCCAGTTCTCACGTGCTAGTATTCTGCTCTCTGCTATTACTCGGATCTCAGGCTAGCCCATATCTGCTCTGGCCCATGGACCTCACCACTAGTCCATCAGCCTGGGCAACCAAATATACACCTAGGCCACTTCGCTTACCAGCTCTCTTAGCAGTGCACCCCCAAAACAAAGATTGACTTAACTGCTGGAAGGTTGGAAGCCAATACGAATCCAATTTGGGAAGATAAGTACACTTTACTGTGGTCGTTGGCAATTAGCTACTGTGCACAATTTATGATTGACTATAATCCATGGATAGATGCACAATTCATTGAGAAGTCGAGCATTAACTTTTCCACCAAAGGCTTCAAGGTTTGTGTGTTTTTTAAAATTACTATTCATAAAACTCGAGTGGAAAAATTACTGATTATGCTCAAGCCTCGTAATTAGCTTTCTCTTCCTCTATTAGCAACCTAATATCAAGTGAACAATTTGATATAAGGCAGCTCCTTTCAGGCTTATTAATACCCTTACACCTCCCCCAGGTCTACAGCCCCAAACCTATTTGACCTGCAAATAAAAGTGGCCCTTCTAGACTCGTGAGTACTAAATTTTACATGAATCCTGTTCGTAGGAACAATCACTCTATACTACGAAGAAACTGCTTACTTCAAGGATCATATGATTTTCATTTGGATAGGATCTTACAGATCACCCAACCTCCTCATTCTAGAGAGAAGGAAACTGAGGCCAGAGAAATTAAGTATCTTGTTCAAGTTCAGGGAGGTAATTAGCGACAGAGCTTGGATCAAAGCTGCCTGCAGGTCTGGGTTAATCTTAAGATCATATTGGGGCAGCTAGGTGGCACAGTGGATAGAGGATAAGCCTTGGAGTCAGGAAGACCTGAGTTCAAATCTGGCCTCTGACACATAACACTCACCAGCTGTGTGACTCTTTAACCCCAACTGCCTCACTAAAAAGCAAAAGAAAAAAAACCTTAAGATCATACATCTGAAGATAGAAGGGATCTTAGGATGTCACATCTAGGCCAGCCCCAACATTTTAAAGATGAGGAAACTGAGTCCTAGAGAGGTTACATGACTTGTCCAAGGTCACCCAGGCTGTTTTGGGTAAAGCCAGAATTTGAACTAAAGGCCTCTGACTTCAGCCCCAGTGTTCCTTTCATAGTATTTTGCTGTCTTGATGATGAAGTGTGCCCCAAACCACCATGTTCTCTTGTGCTCCGTAGGCTGGGTGATCATTGCTATTCTAGCAGTGATACTGGGGGCAAGGGATACATATATCACAGTGATAAAGGACATAGTACTAGAGTCAAAGGATCTGGTTTCAACTCCTGCCTTTGCCACTGACTATTTGTTTGACTTGGGGCAAGTCACATCTTCCCTGAGCCTCAGTTTCCTCCCCTACAAAGTGAGGGGGTTAGACTAAATAGTTTCTGAGGCCCCTTCCAGCTATGGAACTATGACCTTACATTTCAGAGATCCCAGGGTCCAGGTCTCAAAGTGTGGGGTCCAAGGCAAGGGTCAGGGGGATGAGGATCCTGGCATCCAAAGGGAATTGGCCTGGGGTCTTGAGACAGGGAAGAGTAAATAAGAATCCAACTCGCCCCTGCTCTTTGGTGTTCACTCCAGCCCCTCCCAATTCCCTCAGTGCTCCTTTATCCCCTTTAGCCTTCTCATTTGTTGTAAGTGGGAGGCAGTGAGTGTGGGAATAATACATTCTTGGCATTTCTATGATCCTATCTCTACATATATGATGAAATGTATTTTCCCATAGAAATAAAATGGCCACAACATGCTATCAAACATAGAATGTAGCTGAAAATCTACATATTTACAACAGTATCATTTTTAAAAAATGAAAATGGTAACTAGAGAAGCAGAATTTCATAGTGGATAGAAGGCTGGCCTTGGAGCCAGTAAGCTCTGCGTTCAAGTTCTCCATCTGATATATATTGTCTATGTGACCACAGGCAAGACACTAGAAGTTACAAAGCAGGTGCTGACCTGTATTGGTAGGGGAAGTGTCTTCCCCTGGGAGTTCCTGATTCCAATGAAATCACAGGTCTGGTCCCTATCCTTAATAGTAGATGACATTTCTATAGATTTAAAACCTACAAAGAATTTTACATAAATTATCTCAGTGGGTCTTCACAACCTCATAAAGAAAGAAATACGAATATTCACAACACTTTATAATCCCATAAAATGATACAAATATTTTATCCACATTTTCTTGCTTGAGTACTTCAAGGATCCATGATTCTATGACTGCATGGGTTCTCCTCTCCAATGAGGCAGATGACAATATTTGTATGGCTTTGTTGATAGTCCTTACAAGTTACTGTAACAAACCAAATCAAACTGCAGCCAGCCAAGTCATGAATTTCTCCAAACTTAGTTGGAAAGATAAGTAAATCAAAGAAAACATCAACCAGTATGAAAACTTATTGCAAATGTAGATTGCCTCCACCAAAAAAAGGAATAAGTAGCTCTGCAACAACTTTAAGCAGAGACTCAATGAAAGAAAAATATATTTTCCAAAAGGACTATGTGAATACCTAGGGGAAAATAAAGCAAAAGTTTAAAAATGAAATAGAAGTTTTGGAGAAAAAAAATCAGAATTAAAATAGTTTAGAAGGGAAAGCGATAAACCTAACCCAAGAAATAGACTCACTGAAAACTAACATGGAGCAAACAGAAATCGATGACTTCATGAGATGGTAAGAAATATTAGAACAAAATCAAAAGACTGAAAAGCATTAAAAATTTTAGGTTATGATGTCAAAAATAACTGACTTGGAACAAAGATCAAAGATAGAGAATTTAAGAATCACTGGATTCTCTGAAAATCATGATTTTTTTTTAAAAAGCGAGACTATATTTCAAGAAATGATAAATAAAAACTGCCTAGACCAACTAGAAACTGAGGGGGGAAAAAAGGAAAAACAGAAAAAAATCCATCAGTCACTCCAGAAAGAAATACCAAGAGGAAAAATCCCAGGAATGTCATAGCCAAAAATCAAGAGAAAATCAAGGGAAAAAATACTACAAGCATCCAGAAGAAAAGAGTACCAAAAGACCACACACCCCAAACCCTGGCAGTTTCTACAATAAACAAGGGGATATCTTAGAACAGAATTATTAGAATTATTCCAAAATTATTCCAAAAGGCAAAAGACATATAGACTTATACCAAGAATACCTTAGCCTAAATGTATTACAATCTATCAGAGAGATTGAAAATATACAAGTATATAAAATATACACTAAATCAATATTTCTTAAGGGGGAAAAAAGCCAGGATGACCTCCATGACACAATGGAAGATCCCTCTTCATCAGGCTGAAGCAACAGAGGCCCATGGTAGTCTCATGACTTATTAGGGGCTACACAGTTAATAAATGGCATACCTGGCTGTGACTCCAGTTTAGATCTCCAAGTCTAGGGCTCTATCCATTAGACTACACTGCCCATTAACTTTGCTTTGTTCTGTGGTTATAAACCTCCACTGTGAGGCCCTGCTCTTCTGAGTGGTGACTACCTCCTCAGGACCACCAGTTTAGGAAGGCCTTTGGCCATGCTTCACTTCATTCACATTTGGACTCACTCTCCAGACCCTTCCTCTCCAATGCCTTGCCTCTGAGCAGGTACCCTTCCTTCCTCCCCTCTCTCTCACTCCCTCAACTTTCCAGCTCCCAGATATGTTACCTCGCCTCATTAGAAGGCATTAGAAGGATTAGAATTGCTCCTTGAGGGTAGGGACTATTTTGTTTTCTTATATGTGTATCCTCAGAGCTTAGCTCAGGGTCTGGAACATAATAAGTATTTAATAAATAATCTATCTGATTAAATTGAACAGAGAATGAGTAGGCAGTGTGGCATAGTGCTGGACTCAAAGTCAGGAGAACTCTTAGTTCAAATCCCAGCTTCAGATGCTTACTATTTTTATACCCCTGGGAAAATCACATCACCTTTCTGAACTTCAGTTTCCTCTTATGTAAAATGGGGATAGTAATATTTAAATTGCCTATCTCATAGCACCATTGTGAAGAAAGTACTTGGTAAATATTAAAATGTTATACAAATGGAAGTTCACTCATTCATTCAAAAATGCATTAAGTTCCTATCATGTAGGACACTGGGGAAAGAAAGATAAATACGGCATAAGCCCTGCTCTCAAGAAGCCTACAACTGAACTGGGGAAAGAACAAGTAGACAAATAATGATATAAGGGAGAATAACATGACTTCCAAAAAGAGGTTCAGGAAAAAGTACTATGAGAAATTTGAATAGGAATAGATCCTTTTCACTGGGAGACGAGTTTATGATGATAGAATGACAGAGTCTCAGGGCTAGGAAGGTCTCCAGAGGCCATCTAGTCCAACTGAGACTTGAGGAGAAATCTCCTCTACAACATTCTTGGCAAGTGGCCATCTAATACCTGTTTGAAGAGCCCCAGGAAAAGAAAATCCATTAATTCTTGACAGAAACTAAGGCATGTGACTTGCCCAAGGTTGGTAAGACTTGACCCACAAAGTCACAAAATGGAAAAGAATCCAGAGTTTATCTAGCACAACCTGTATCTGAGCAGGAAAGCTACAATGTGGATACTTAGCATCTTTTCAATGCCAAAAGACTAGAAGTACTGTAGAACTGCAGCACTGGTGAGTTTATCTCCCCAAATGATACCTACTAGAACTTTCTCTCTCCTCCCTTCCATTTCTTTGTCTAAGAACTATCTTTTTTTCAAGGTCCAAGCTGAAGTTCCACGAAATGATGCCTCCTCTGAATTACTGTAGCAGTTCCTGCCTCTTTCCCTAGTAAGGAGGGACTGCATAGAACGCTCTGCTCTAAACTTATTATCATATAATATTGGACATTATATATAATTATGTTTCAGTCTTATTCCTTCATTAGACTGTAGGCTCCCTAATGGAAGAGACCATGTCTTATCAAAACTTTTACATCTTTCCCAGGCCTGAGTATAGGGCTCACCACAGTAAGTGTCTATTTCAATGTCTGTCAATATCGTTGTATTATCCTGCTCAGTTGGCATATGCTGCCTTCTCTTGGATGTTAACTCCTGCCAACCCCACCAAGTCCTATAATTGTGGCCTCCAGGGAACACAGCAATTTGACCCAAGGATGATGAAACTATTTGACATAGCTTTTTTCACAATTCACTGTGAATACCACCAAGGAAGAAGGTCAGTGCTTTGCATTGCAAATCCAGCTCAATTCTTTAGATGCCCACACATGTAGGCACTCTCCTCTCTCCATGATATACTGACGGCCAAGTTCTCAGCTGGAATATGACCTTTTATCTTTTATGCATGCCTACTTAACCATTAGCATATGTATCTACCTTTGAGTACTGAAATCCCTAGATCTGGGAGGTTTTAAAAGTCCTCCCTACCTATTACTCCATTGATGTCCACCTGTCTGGTGGTCTTATTTCCTCTCTCCATGATCTACTTTAACTATCGAATAGCCATAGGGTCATCTTGAAGATCCCACACTCCCACGATCCATTGAGGCATCAGTCTTCATCAACATCTTCATCTTATGCTAATGCAAAAAGTCCCTGAGTGCCACAGGAGGTATTTATCCTATCTTCACATTGCCAGTAATCTTAGGATTATGGGGTCATAGATTTAGACCTGGAAAGGATGTTGGAGATCATCTATTCCAATCCTAACATTTAATATGTCATAGAATCAGGACTAGAACCCAGGTCCTCTGACTCCAAATTGAACACCCCCCCATTTATTTAGTTACTATTGCATTTTGAGTTCCAAGTTATCTCTCTCTTTCCTTCCCTCCCTCTCAACTCCACATTAGAGAAGGCCAACATTTGATATAGGGTGAGGGTGCGGCATGTTCATAAATAAGTATCTATAAGATAAGGTAGTTAGATAGCTCAGTGGATAGGGCACTGGGCCTGCAATCAGAAAGACCTGAGTTCATATCTGGCCTTAGTCACTTACTAGCTGTGTGACTCTAGGCAAGTCATATAACCTCTTGCCTTAATCCATTAGAGAAAGAAATGGGAAATCACTCCAGTATCTTTGCCAAGAAAACTCCATGAAAGTATTGGTGTGCTATGGTCCAGGTCATGAAGAGTCAGACATGACTGAACAACAAGTATTCCATCACAATCATATACCACAACTTATTCAGCCATTCTCCAATTGATGGGCATCTCCTCAATTTCTAATTCTTTGCCACCCCAAGACAGCGGCTATAAATATTTTAGAACATATAGGTTCTTTTCCTTTTTTCCCTGATCACCTTGGGAAACAGACCTAACAGTAGTATTATTGGGTCAAAGTTTTATAACTCTTTGGGCATAATTCCAGATTGCTCTCCAAAATAGTTGAATCAGTTCATAATTCCACCTACAGTGTATTAGTGTCTCAATTTTTCCACAGTCCCTTCTAGCATTTGTCATTTTCCTCTTCTATCATTTTAGCCAATGTGACAGGTATGATATGGTATCCCTGAATTGTTTTAATTTGCATTTCTCTAATCAACAATGATTTAGAGCATTTTTCATATGACTATATACAGTTTTGATTTCTCCTTCCAAAACTGCCTGTTCATATCCTTTACCCATTTATCAACTGGGGAATGACTCACATTTTTATAAATGTGACTCAGTTCTCTATATATTTGAGACAAACCCAACACTTTCTACTCTGCCACACTTCCCCACATTTATAATGTACATGTTTTACCACCCCAAATGGAGTAACCTCTTCCAAGGCAAGGAGCACATATACCTCTATATCCAAAATATACATCATAGCATCTCACATATAATTGGAGCTCAATACATTGATGATGATGATAATGATGATGATAATACAATCTCACCATCTGATTTTTAGCCCCTGCCATCCTTTATACATAAACATGCTATTGCTGACCTAGACGTCCTCTCTTTCCAGGTCCTCTGTGTGATCAGTGGTTAGAGGTGAAATCCATAGCCACCAAATGGTAACAGCCTTAGTGTATTCCTATTTGCTTCATGTGACAATCAAACTCCCTACCTTGGCATTTGTGGCACCATGCTCTACTACAATGATCTCTGTTAAATGTTTATAAGTAGGAAGAAAAGTTGCCATAGGGAAGTAGTTCTGTGATATCAGAGACTTTGAAAGAGGCAGCAAAGCTTTGTAGATATGTGGCTGTCCTTGGAGCTGGAGAGATCTGGGTACAGAACTTCCCTCTGACACCTACAAGCTTGGTGACCATGGGAAAGTCACTTCACTTCATCTGTTAACACCCTAGGCCATACTCTAAGTTACAGATCTTCACTGTTGACAGGAGTCCCCACATTAGAAGTGTCCAATCAAATTAGAGGTCTAGATTCCCTCCCCCCTAAGAAGTCTTATTACAATAGAAACTCATATGCCACAACAGTTTTGAAAAGGCCATGTCCAAAGCTTATCTTTTGCTTATCACAACCTCACTGTGTGAATTTGAGCAATCCACTCCCCTTCTCTAAGCCTTGATTTCTTCATGTATAAGACACATACATAAATATATGTGTGTGTGTGTGTGTATACATGCATGCACACATTAACCAGCTCACAGGAGAATCACAATGTAGGGAAAAGGCTCTGTAGTCATTAAGCACTATAGAAATATGAGCTATTACCATCATTATTAACAATAACAATATAATGACAATAATAATGTTGACAGGTTGGAATCTGCTAGCAACAATTAGAATAATTAATGTCAATATAACAGTGGTATCAAAAAGTTTTGATAATTGTTGCAACCAATCCTGCTTCCTAATCTCATCTGCAAATAAACAGCTTGCTGTGAAATTTATGAGTCACTTTGTAGAGTAATCAATGGTACATACAGTGCTACTATAACAATGTTAAAAGTATTCTCTGATCTCCATTAGAAAGATAATTTCAATCAAGCAGCCTGGTCTAACATGTAGGTCATTCTATAATTCAACCATGCTAATAATTCAGGCATATAACCAAATGAAATAGACTGGGAGGTAACACTACAATATAGGCCTTCTGAAGTGATGATTTGCATGCTGAATTTCCAATGACCTTTACAGTATTCATCTATGAATAGATGAAGAATCATTCCTCATGGCCCAACAGACACCCTTTGCACCTAGCCCATTCAATCAGGGGAAAATGGACTCTAACAGGAAGCCAATTTTCAAGGAATATTTTTACATAGATACTATATTCCTGCCTCTAAGTGGTATTAAAAAAAATAATCAAGGGCATGTATGAATGGAAAAGGAGGTGGGTAGGTCAATGTAGTGAGAGTGAACGATAATAGATAGACAGCCTAAGTGTTGCAATCATATCCATAAAATATTACAAAGAACCTGAGGAAGGCCTATGGTACATAGGATAGATTTACTGGAAATGCATAGACAAGAATTGCACAAGGTAAAGCATGGATTGGGCTGTGATTTACACCAGTGGGGGACTGCCTACATCAATGAGATATTAGATTTATCAAAATATTGAAGGACAGTGTTTTTAGAGTTGTGAAGTTTATTCAAAGAAATGTAGAACCCCTGATTTCTACCAATGGGCTATTTTTATGGCAAGCAACACAAAAGGGCTTAACCTGGGTCTCAGAGGCAAAACTTTTACTTAGCTCTTATTCATAAAGTCTCCCTTGTAATGAAAAAACATAGACCCAAACATCTAGTTGAGAGATTTTGTTCTCTATTTTCTCTTCTTCTTCTTCATGTAACAGGCATGTCTGATTACAGACTACATTATCCAGAATTCTTGAATCCAGAGGAAAGAAAACCAACCTGGGAAGGGAATAACCACAATTAGGGTGACTAGTGGTACCCAAGTCCAGCAAGGGTGTGACCTCTTCTGAAGCACGAACTCCGGGGGCAGATGATTCAATCAGCCAGAAACCACAGGTACAATCCATGGCAAACTGAGTCCTAAAAACTACTTCAAATGAGCATTCCTCCTCTGTTCCCAGGGACTCTTGACAACATGGTACTTAATCAGGCGTGCCTATTACACCCATGTTCAAACATTCATAAGAATCTAGCCTCTGAGAGTTTTCATAATAATTTTTATGTATTCTATTTTATAGTAATGTATAACACTTGACAGTGTCTAATGTATTGTATGTTGTTGTTTCTTCAGTTGTTTCAGATGTGTGTGACTCTCTGACTCCATTTGGGGTTTTCTTGGCAAAGGCTCTGGAGAGGTTTGCCATTTCCTTTTCCAGCTTATTTTACAGATGAGGAAACTGAGGCAAACATTGCCCAGGGTCACACAGCTGGTAAATATCTGAGGCCAGATTTGAACTCAGGAAAATAAGTTTTCCAGACTCCGTGCCTAGCTCTGCACTGCAGCACCACCTAGAAGCCTTATTGTATATTTTGTTATATACATTGTATATATTAACTCATTTGACCACTGCAGCAATACTGGTGAAGTAAACAGGACGTGTATTGTCATCCTCATTTTTCAGATCAGTAATAGACTCAGAGAGGTAAAGAAGCTTGTCTAAAGTCACACAGCTAGTAAGTGACAGAGCTAGGAGTCAAACCCAGGTCAGAGGACGCTTGATCAGTGGATCATAAATTTGGAACTGGAAGGGCTCTTAAGGATTATCTAGTCTGACACCCTCATTTTACAGATGAGAACGGTACCACAAAGAGATTAAAGCCTATGATCATACATATAGGTAAGGAACAGAGTTAAGATTTCAACAGAGGTCCTCTGACTTTTCTGATTCTAACCCCAGGGCTCTTTCCACTGCACCATACTCGCTTTGCTACAGAGAAGCCAACCTGTGAAATCAACGAATTTCTATGATGATAAAGGAAAGCAAAAAATACATTTTGCAGATTTTAGTTTGTACATGTTTTGATGGCACTGGGAGTTGATGACAACCTGATAGAGGATCACAGGATCAACTTTATGAAGAACTTAAAGATGGCAAATTAGTTTTTTATACTTAATTAAGCCATTATTTTTTTTCTTTCCCTCCCCTTGTCCCCCCATTGGAAAAAAGCAAATCCCTTGTAACAAAGGATCACAGTCAAGCAAAACAAATTTCTACATTGTTCACATCCAAATATGCGCAGCTCATTCTGTGCCCTTAGTCCTTCACCCCTCCGTCAGGAGATGGGTGGCATGTTTCATCATCAGTCCTCTGGAATCATGGCTATTGCATTACTTAGATTTAAGTCTTTCAAAGTTGTTCATCTTTATATTGTCGTTACTCTTGTATAAATTGTTCTCCTGGTTCTGTTCACTTCATTCTACATCAGTTCGTATGTGCCTCCATTTTCTCTCAAACTGTCCTTTCACCATTTCTTATGGTATTCCCTAATATGGCATGCCATTACATTAATACACCATGATTTGTTCAGCTATTTCCCAATTGATGCCACCTCTTAGTTTCCAGTTATTTGCTATCACAAAAAGAAGTGACATAAATATTTTTGTACATATGAGTCCTTTTTTTCACTTTGATTTTTTTGGGATAGAGACCAAATAATGACATTATTTTAGGGGTATAATTCTAAATTACTTTCTGGAATTACCAAACAAATTCACAGCTCTACCAACAGTGTATGAATGTGCCTGATTCCTCTTAGCTCGTCTAACATTTGTCATTTTCCTTTTTTATCAACTTTGCCAATCTTAGGGGTGATGAAGTAGAACCCCGAGGTTGCTTTGATTTGCATTTCTATAATTATTATGGATTTGAATCATGTTCTTATATGGTTGTTGATAGCTTGGATTTATTCCTTTCAAAACTGCTTGCCCATATCATTTCATCATTTATCAATTGGGGATAACAGGCTTATTTTTTTTATATGAGGCAATTAGGGTTAAGTGACTTGGCCAGAGTCATACAGCTAGTGAGTGTTATGTGTCTGAGGCCAGATTTGAACTCAGGTCCTCCTGAATCCAGGGCCAGTGCTCTATCCACTGCGTCACCTAGCTGCCCTGTAACAGGTTTATTTTTAAGAATTATGTGATACAACAGAAAGAACACTAGATTAGAAATCCAGAGACCCAACTTCTCCTCCCAGCCATGAAAACTTTTAAAAATTATTTTATTTTGCTAAATATCCCAATTACATATATAAAATTTTAACAATCGTTTTTACAAATTCTGAGTCCCAAATTCTCTCTCGCCCTTCTTCCCCTCCTCCCTCCTTGAGAAGGCAAGCAATTTGATTTTGTTTTAGTTTTTGTTTTGCTAGGCAATGGGGTTAAGTGACTTGCCAGGGTCACACAGCTAGTGAGTGTTATGTATCTGACGCTGGATTTTAACTCAGGTCCTCCTGATTCCAGGGCCAGTGCTCTATCCATTGTGTCACCTAGCTGCCCCAAGCAATTTGATTTTGATCATACATGTGAGGTAATGCAAAATATATTTCCATATTACCCATGTTTGCACAAAAAAAAAGTTTTAAAAGTATATTTCAATCTGCAGTCAGAGTTCATCTGTTCTCTCTCTAGAGGTAGATAGCATTTTTTCATCATGGAGTCTTTGGAATTGTCATGGATCATTGTCTTGATCAGAGTAGCTAAGTCTTTCACAGTTGATCATCATAACAATATTGCTGTTACTGTGTACAATATTCTCCTGGTTCTGCTCACTTCACGTTACATGGGTTCATATAAGTCTTCCCAGGTTTTTCTGAAACCATCCTGCTTGATATTTTTTATAGCACAGTAATATTCCATCACAATCACATACTCCAACTTGTTCAGTCATTCCCCGATTGATGGGCATCCCCTCTATTTCCAATTCTTTGCCACCAGAAAAAGAACTGCTATAAATATTTTTGCACATTTATGTCCTTTTCCTTTTTCTTTGATCTCTTTGGGATATAGACCTGTAGTTGTGGTATTGCTGGGTTCAAAGGATATGTAGTTTTATAGTCCTTTGGGAGTAGTTTCAAATTGTTCTCCAGATTGGTTGGACAAATTCACAACTCCACCAACAGTGTATTAGTGTCTCAATTTTTCCACATCCCCTCTGGCATTTGTCATTTTCTTTTTCTGTCATGTTAGCCAGTCTGATGGGTGTGAGGTGGTATCACACAGTTGTTTTAATTTCCTTTTCTCTAATTAGTAGTGATTTAGAGTATTTTTTCATGCAACTATTGATAGCTTTGATTTCTTCTGAAAACTGTCTGTTCATATCCTTTGATAGTTTATCAACTAGAGAATGGCTCTCACTTTTATAAATTCAACTCAGTTCTCTATTTGAGAAATGAGACCTTTAACAGAGAAACTTGTAGCAAATTTTTCCCAGTTTCCTGTTTTCCTTCTAATTTTGGCTACATTGGTTTTGTTTGCGCAAAAGCTTTTTAATTTCATGTAATCAAAATTATCTATTTTACTTCCCATACCATAATCTCCTCTGTCTCTTGTTTGGTCATAAACTCTTCCCTTATTCATAGACATGACGGGTAGATTTTTCCATACTCCACTAATTCACTTATGATATCACCCTTTATGTCTAAATCATTTATTCACTTTGACCTTTTCTTGGTATAGTGAGATATTGGTTTATGACTAGTCTCTGCTAAACTGCTTTCCAGTTTTCCCAGCAATTTTTGTCAAATGTTGAGTTCTTACCCCAAAAGCTTGGATCTTTGGGTTTATCAAATACTAGATTACTACGGTCATTTGCTTAATTTGATTTAAAAAAGAAAGAAAAAAACCAAATTACTAGTATCAAAAATGAAAAGGGTGAATGCACCACCAATGAAAATGAAATTAAAACTTTTAGTAGGAGTTATTTGCCTAATTATATAAAACTGACAATCTAAGTGAAATGGATAAATATTTACAAAAATATAAATTGCCCAGATTAACAGAAGAGGAAATAGAATACTTAAATAACCCTGTCTTAGAAAAAGAAATTGAACAATCCATCAATGAGCTCCTAAGAAAAAATCCCTAGGACCAGATGAATTCACTGTGAATACTACCAAACATTTAAGAACCAATTAATCCCAATGCTATATAAATTTTTTGAAAGAATAGGCAAAGAAGGAATTCTACCAAATTCCTTTTCTGACACAAATATCATTTTGACACCTGAATCAGGGAGAGCAAAAATAGAGAAAGGAAACTATAGACCAATTTCTTTAATGAATACCAATGCAAACATTTTAAATAAAACACTAGCAAGAAGATTACAGCAATATATCTATTTTATTAGGTTTTTCCCATAAAACCAGCTCCTAATTTTATTTGTTAATTCAGTGGGTTTTTTTTACTTTCAATTTTATTAATCACTCCTTTGATTTTCAGGATTTCCATTTTGGTGTTGAATTGGGGATTTTTAATTTGTTCTTTTTCTAGTCTTTTTTTTAATTGTGTGCCCATTAAATTATCTCTCCTTGATCTATTTTCCAAGTCTGTTGTTTTTCCAATGAGATATTTCACATTTTCTTCATTTGTTCACTCTTTTGGCTTTGTTTGATTGCTTCTTGATGTCTCATGGAGTCATTAGCTTCCAGTTAACCAATTCTAATTTTTAAGGAAGTATTTCCTCAGTGAGCTTTTGTACCTCATTTTCCATTTGGTCAATTCTGCTTTTAAAGAGTCCTTCTCTTCAGTGGATTTTTGTATCTCTTTGTCTATTTGGCCAATTCTGTTTCTGAAAGTGTTATTTCCTTCAGTATTTTTTTTTGCCTTTTTCGCCAAGCTGTTAATTGTCTTTTCATACTTTTCTTCCTTTGCTTTCATTTCTTTATCTCCTTTACCACTCTTATTTGATTTTGAAAATCACTTTTTTAACTCTTCCAGGAATTCTTTTGGACTTGGATTTGTGTCTAATTCCCCCCCCCCCTTTTTTTTTCCTTTGAGGCTTTTCTTGTAGCTGTTTTGACTTCATTATCTTCTTCTGAATTTGTCACCATAGTAGCTGTTTATGGTTAGGTTCTTTTTTGTTGTTTGCTCATTTTCCCACCCTGTTTCTTGATTTGGAACTTTATATTAATGTTGGGCTCTGTTCCTGGCATTCAGGAGGAAGGGCTCAAGCCTCACACGTTTCTGCCCAGTCGTTTTCAGAGCTAATTCTGGGGTTTTGGAATTTTGGGTGCTTTCAAGGTAATATGATCTGGGGAGAGGTGTGGTCACTGCTCCCTTGGTCTGCACTCTGGTTCCTACCCAGGAAAGGCCCCTGATCCCTTAGGATTGTAATCAATACTGCTCCTCAGGGTCCCTCCTTCCTTGGGTCCAGAAGTTATACTGGCCCTCAGGGTTTCCACTCCCTCTTGACTGAAAATGCTCCCCTCTGCCCTTGAACTGTGACCCAGAAGTGGGTACAGGCAATGGAGTTGCCAAACAGTGTCTGGTCCTGCGTGCAGTGCTGGCACAAGGTTTACCTCTTATCTCTTTCTGACCAGTTGCCAGGTCCCCTTACCATCTCTGGTTTGGGTCTCCTGAAGCTTCTGCTGCTTCTGTCTCCACCACCTAGTCCTACCACTGTTGTTTCATCCACTTGCACTCTAAGCCAGCCTTTTCCTCTATGTCACAGATCTCTCTTTCCAACCTCTTGTGTTGTCTTTGGCTGGAAGAATGTCTCACTCTGACCTTTTGTTGGCTCTGCCGCTCCAGAATTTGATTTGAGGCATTATTTTATTTTATTTTACTTTATTTTTTTGGCAAGGCAATTGGGGTTAAGTGACCTGACCAGGGTCACACAGCTAGTAAGTGTCAAGTCTGAGACTGGATTTGAACTCAGGTCTTCCTGACTCCAGGGCTGGTGCTCTATCCACTGTGCCATCAAGCTGCCCCTTGAGGCATTATTTTAAAGTTATTTGGAGGGGAATGTTGAGAGAGCTCAGCTGAGTGCTTCTCTACTCTGCCATCTTCCTAGGTATATAAACTCAATAAACTCCCCTCTCTAGATTTCAGTATGTCCATCTGTAAAACAAAGGGGCTCGGACAACGTCTTTTCTACCTTTTGTCAGCTTGTGGTTCTATATGTAAATTGCATAACTGTGTGTATGTGTATGTTTTTAAACACAAAGTTAAATAAATTCTCATAGTATCCTCATGAGGTAGGTAAGAAAGCAGTAAAGTAACTGTCTAGGATCACATAACCCAGGCCACAGT
The DNA here is from genome assembly GCF_900497805.2 of Vombatus ursinus. Classification (NCBI taxonomy): domain Eukaryota; kingdom Metazoa; phylum Chordata; class Mammalia; order Diprotodontia; family Vombatidae; genus Vombatus; species Vombatus ursinus. The sequence goes on along the minus strand of NW_020944351.1, from coordinate 1,959,228 downwards.
GGATGGTATACAACAAATGCCGCAATTCTCTCTTCGGGTTTTCCTCTATGAATCCTGCTTAGAAATGAATGTGGTACAGTTACTTATAATTCCACAAATAACTCAATAACCAATGATGAAAGAGGCTCTGGAATTTTGAAGCACTACCCCAGCCTATGAGGCTGATGTCAGGAAGGCCTAATAGACCTTTCCCTGAACCATTTCTTAGGGTCCCATCAAGGGCAGAATCCGGTATTAGACAGGTCAGAGAGCCAGTCCAGGGGGACAGCCTTCCATTCTGATGGACTAACTGTGCTTACCCCTCCCTAGAACATCCATCAAAACTTGCACAGTTAATTCCTTGCTTTCCCTGCAATATGAATTTTCATTTGGCCAATTAACCAAGCAGCTGCCTACTTAAAAGGCAAACACCTTCACTAGCACAGGGATTTTTCTCCTGATCCTGGAATACATGAATTTTATTAAAATCCCTCCTGACACGAGGGTTTTCTGTCCTTGCAGCAGGTCTACACATTATCTTAGCTCACTGCTGCCTTCTCACAACCCATACTTTTCTACTACTGGGCTAGCTATCCCTCAGCATTTCCTGAAAGAATCCTCTCTCTTCTGCTTTGAAAAGATAAAATGAAAGTATAGTCTGTTTCATCAGCAAAGACTTACTATCCACTAGGTTATTGCATTTCTTTCTTTGTTTATCTGATGCTCCCTTTGGTCTGACAGGTGAAGCAGCCCTTACAAGCCATCTTCACTTGCTGTTCTTGGGCAGTGACATTGGGCAAATTGAGTTCACAATGTCTGTCTCTGTCTCTCTCCCCTGCTGTCATGCATAGGTATCATGATGCAAGATAGCACTGAGTATGGAGCCAGGAAACTGGGGTTGTAGTCCTGTCTCTGCCATTGGGGCAAATCACTTCTGCTCTTTTGGCCTCTGTTTTCTTACCTATAAAATGGAGATAATTCTCATGTTGCCTAAAAGCCTCAAGGAAATGGGAGTAGTTGTAATTGTTAGACTAGGACTTGGGTGGCAGCAGGACTAGGCAATCCAGAGCTTGGAATTTGGATTTACAGGAGTGGGCTGGCAGATACCATTAAGTCAAGTGGACTGGAAGCCATATGTACTGGAATTGGAAGCAAGGGAGTGAGGAACAGGCAGATAATGCATGTGCTGACAGGTAAGAAATGTGGAGTCTAGGATGATCAGCCAAGACAAGGAGAAAGGATTTAGGCTAAGGGCCAGCCAGGCAGAGGGACTGGATGATAGGAATTCAGCAAGTGGGAAAGTGGGTCTTAATGATGGACAAAAAGCAAGACTTACACAGTTTGCTAATGAGCCAAGGACTAGATGAACTTGGTTAGAGTAAGGGCAGGAGGAGGCCTGTTTCCATGCAATTCAAAACACCTGTCTAAAAAACAGCTGAGAGGGAGAGGATTAAAAAATGAAAAAGACACCATGCTGTTCCTTCTCCTCTCTCCCATCCCCTTCCCTCTCGCCTGCATACACACCATCTCAGGAACATAAGGAAGCCACCAACCTTGGGCCCTAAGAAAACGAGCCCAAGATCCTCACCTCTTCTTTGGCTCCCCTGTGGCTTCCTCTGATTCCAGCAAAGAGCAACTCCAGACCCCAAAGCTACTCCTTATCTCCTAACTGCCCCCAGCAAACGCAAGGGAACAGTGGGCTCAGACACAGCGGCTTCATAACCTCAGCAGTTATTTTCACTCTCCCCTTTCCCTCGCTTCCCAGAAGCCATCAATTTCCCCAAATCTTAGAAACTCAAAGTGAACATCTAGCCTAATACATGCCTATGCATCAAGACATAGTGGAAAGAACACTAGATTTGAAGGCAGAAGACCACAGTTCAAATCTTGGCTGTGCCACTCGCTGGCCATGTGACTGCTTCCCATGGCTGGGCCTTGCTTTCCTCCTCTATAAAAGGAAAGGGTTGAAATTGATGAACTCAGTAGTCCCTTTCCACTCAAACTCTCATCTATAATGATGCCTCCTAAACAACCCACCCCTGGCGCCCAATGGCAAGGAGTGATCCAGCCTCCCCTGAAGAGCTCCAGTTAAGAGGAATTCACAACCTCCCAAGACAGCCCAGTCCATTTGAGGGCAGCTCTAACTGTGAGGAGGTAGGTTTGGTTTTTCCTTACATGGAGTCCAAGTCTGCCTCCTTGGTACTTTGCTCCATTGCTCTTAGTTGTATCCCCAGTTGCTACTGCCACCTCCCCAGGTAAGGGTCCTCATCACTACCTTCTGAGATCATTATTACAGTTGCCTACTAAGGGACCCTCCTATTTCCACTCTCACCTCAACTTCCAAAGATAGCCTACATCCTTCTATTCAAATTGTCTCTCCTAAAGACCTGTACAAGCATCACTCCTTGGCTCTGGAATTTTCAGTGGCTCCATACTATCCATCAGGTAAAGTTCAAACTCCTCTGCCTGGCATTCAAGGCCTTCCACAATTGAGTCTATATATCCCATTACCCTCCCACATATGAACTGGTCTGCTCTGTGTCTCAATCAGTTAGTCAACAAACATTTATTAAGCACCTATATACCAAGCACTCCCCCACTCTCTCTCCTAAATGTTCCCTTTCTGAATTCTTTTATATCTTTTAGCACCCAAATCAAATGTTATCTCCTCCATGAAGCATTTCCTGATTACTCGTCCCCACTTTCCCCTTCCAAACCCTTTCTATATAAACTACCTGTTCCCCCTGAGAAAAGCTCTCAGTTTGCACCAATTTAACACAGTTACTCTAGTATATTCTTGTGGATTCTATTTCAGAGTGGCCTTGGGGTTATCTTTGCTTATCCCATATCCATCACTTCTCACATCCAATCACCAAATCTGGATCTGTATTTTCTCTCCCTACCAAACTGCAACATTGTACCTCCCCAGCACACTATTACACAAACCATCAGCACTTCCTATATATGTGTTCCGTGAACTTGTGAATAATCGAAAACAATAATGGCCAAATCACTTCTCTCTAACATTATGCATTTTGGGGGAACAATTAATTACCTTCCTAGTTATTTAGGATATTCAGACTAACAGATGTTCCCTAGGAACACTGGCCCTAAGTAGGAGAGGGAGCAGCTGTGAGGCATACTGGGAGAATGCATGGGAAAGCACCATAAATGCCCAGCATTATTCTAACAATATGGGCTATGTAGGGAGGACAAGTCAGGCTAATCTCCTCTGTTAAATGGAGGCCTGTGGGGGCCCTTCTAGCTCTAAGTCTATGAACTATTCAGAACTGACTCGACTTCTTTCAGTCTCCCAATGAATATCAACCAACTCTAGAAACAGAAATCCCAAGCAGCCACCTCCACAGCTATGACCTGGGGAGCACCCCAAAAGCTCTACCCATCCCCAAGTATCTCCCACATTGATCAGAAGTCCTCATCACTTTACAGCTATTTCTCGGGGTACAGATAGGATGTTATGGCAGTTCAGGCCACCCATGAAACTGTTTCATGAACCTAGAACATCCTAGGATCCCAAGATCGAGAACTGGAAGGTTGCTTGGAGAGCTTGGCAAGACCATCTCATCATCTTACAGAGGAAGAAAATGGGGCCCAGAGAAGAGACAGTACCTCACCTATCCAAGGACATAGCAGTGACAGGTAGCAGAGCCATGTTTCCAATCTATATCTCCCTACCTCCAAAGCTGTTTCTCTTTTTCCCACAAATAACCTTGTGTGTGGTACCAAGGAATGAAGGCCAGCACATTTTAGGAGACTCCAGGAATAGGGATGAAAGGAGCTGGAATTATTTAGCCTGAGCAAGAGAAGGTTTGGAGGGGGGAGAATCTCTATCAATACAGACCAAAGGTTATCTGCAAGCTGCTGTTCAGTCATTCCCCCTTGGGGAATGGAGCAAGCAAAAGCATGCTAAGCCACCCCCCAGCAAAGCAAGAGGAATTTAAGTTAGATATACAGGAGAAATGTTCGTCACTTACGCTTTGGAACAGAATCAGAAGGGGGCTAGGGATAGACTTGTCCTCTAAAAACAGGGTCAACAGCCTAACTGAGGTGACCAGGGCAGGAAAAAGGCCCACAGGTTTTATGGAAGGCATCTCACCTTGGCCCTCGCTTAATATCTATTAAGGTCTTCGGCCCACTCATTTAATTCAATTCAACTCCATCCAGGAAACAATTACTAAGGGCCAACTAAGTGTAAGGCACTATGTTGGGCACTGGGACACACAGACAGAACTAAAGCAGTCAGTCCTTGCCTGGTAGGAGCTTGGCATCACTTGGCATCACTCCTCTTCTGAAAAAGCCAGTGCTATGGACAATCACACCGGGAAACTGAGTCATTCTGACCATGTCACTACAACCGTCCATTCAATAAACTCCTGGGGTTCCTCCACTGTTTGGCTTTTAAAGTCCTTCATAACCTGGCCCTTCCTACATTTCCAGCCTTTTTTTTCTTTTGAGAGGCAATCGGGGTTAAGTGACTTGCCTAGGGTCACACAGCCAGTAAGCCCCAAGTGTCTGAGGCTGAATTTGAACTCAGGTCCTCCTGACTCCAGAGCCGGTACTCTATCCATTACAAGACCTAGTTACCCCCTCAAGTCTTCTTACATCTTCCTTCCCTCCATGTACTTTATGATCCAGCAGCACTGACCTCCTCACTACTTCACCATCTCCCGACTCTGGGCATTTTCCCTGACTGTTCCCCATGCCTGGAATTCTCTAGCACCTCATCTTGGCCTCTAGCTTCCCGGAAGTCCCACCTTCAGAAAGCCTTTCCCAGTCCTCCTCAAGCACAGTGCCTCCCTTCTGCAACTGCCTCCAATATATCTAGGGTGGTTGGGTGCGTGTGTGTGTATCTCTTGTTCATACACAGTCATTTGCATGTTGTCTCTTCCATTGCACTGTGAGCTTCTTGGGAGCAGAGACTTTTTTTTGGCCTTTCTTTGTATTCTCAATGTTTAACACAGTAGCTGGCACATAGTAGGCCCTTAAATGCTAGTTGACTAACTTACTAAGAAACACTTCCCTTCAGAAGAAATAAGTCCCTCAGAAGTGAATTTTTTTTTAATAGCAATGGCTATGAATGAAGTAGCCAGAGGCCAAAAACCTAGGGCAAAATTAGAGGGCTGCTCACACCAACTACTCCATGGAGCTGAACATGAGCAGCAGATGGTAGATTTCACTCTGGAGTTATCTGCCAGTCTCTAAGGTGAGATAAGGCTCCAGGCATCCCCAAATTGCCTTTCAATAATAGCTTGTCTCAAGTCAAAGGGGATTCAACATTCTCCTGGGTTTTAATAACAATTAGGATTCAGTGTGAGTTATACTCTGCAGTCTTCAGTACCAAAACGAAGCCCATCACTTGTTATGCTGGTGAACAAAGGTGTTAGGACAAAACCAACCACAGATGGCTTCTTTGCAATCCAGATGGGAGTCTGTGTCTGCCGACCAGAAGCTGCTGCTAGTGCTCGCCTGGGCATCCTCCACCTCTGCCAACTGCTCACAACTTGCAGAGGATGGGCAAATGGGGGAGTGGTAGAGAGGGCCTAGACCAGCTCTACTGAATAGGCCCCACAGGAAGCTCAGAGGCTCACTGATTTAGAGCTAGGGGCTGAGGGAGGTCCCTTCAAGATGATCTGGGCCAACCTCTTGATTTTCTACAGGGGCAAACAAAAGCCAGAAGAAGGGAAATGATTTGCCCCAGGTCTTTGAAGGTGGAAGAGGGAGGATTCACACCCAGGTTCTCCTACTCTTCCCTGTGCCACGTGAAATCCTCAGGGATCACATTTCCTTCATATACTGACATGCCTTTCCTTCTAGCAGTTGATTTTTTCCTTCCATTGAGAATCAACTCAACTAGAAACCATTTATCAAACACCTACATCCTATGTCCAAGGCCCTATGCTATGATCTGGGAATACAAAGGCAGGAAACAACAACAACGAGACATTCCCTGGCTTCGATGAGATTAGATTCTGTTTCCTTCAATTCTGATGTCTCCATCTTGAACTTCAGACCAGAAAAAAACAATATCTCAATCAGAAGGGAATTCAGAGGACATCTTGCCCAACTCGTTACTGTTGTTGTCATTGTTGTTATTGTTGCTAAGTTGTTTCAGGTGTGTCTGTTTATGACCCCAATTGGGGTTTTCCTGGCAAAGATGCTGGAGTGGTTATCCAACCGTTACTTTAATAAAAATCCCCTCTACCATATTCCTGACAAGTGGTGATCCAGCCTCTGTTTGAAACCCTCTGTGGATGGAGAACTCACTACCTCCAAAGGTAGACTATTCCAGGTTTGGATTTTTTTTTCTACTGAGCATTATTCTGTCTCTGTAATTTATACATATTTCTCCTAATTGTGCCCTCTGGGGCCAAGCAGAGCAAGTCTAGTGCCTCTAAATCAATAAACAAGTATTTATTCAGATGTTTACTATGTGCCATGCACTGTGTGAAGTTCTGGGGATTCAAAGAAAAGCCAAAAGCAATCTCCATCCTCAAGGAGCTCACATTCCAATGCCAGAGACCACAAATACACATTTAGGTATGTACAAGATACACAGAGAGCAGATAAAAGGGAACCTATGAGGGGAAGGCACTAGCAGCTGAGGGGTATGTGTGTGTAGGTGTGTAGGAAGGACTGGGAAAAGCCTCCCGTAGAAAGTAGTGTTGGCGCTGAGCCTTGAAGGAGCTGGGGATTTGAGGAGGAAGAAGAAGAGAAGGAGAAAAAAAGATGAGCACGTGAGGTATGAGGGATAGCCTGAGCAAAGGCATAAAGATGGGAAATGGGAGTGATGTGTGTGAAGAGCAGCAAATATGCTATGGTAGGCTGCATCCCTGGAAGCTATGTGGCACTGCAGTGGACAGAGTGTCTGACTTGGAGTCAAGAAGCCTCATCTTTCTAGGTTCAAATCTGGTCTTAGACATTTACTAGCTGTGTGACCCTGGGCAAGTCACTTCACCCTGTTTGCCTCAATTTCTCATCTGTAAAATGGGAAAGAAATGGCAAACCATTCCAGTATCTTTGCCAAGAAAACCTCAAAGGGGGTCACGAAAAGATGGACACTACTGAAAAACAACTGAACAAATACAAAGTATAGCATCCAGAATGAAGTATGGGGTAGTGGAAGCACAGTTAGTATTAGAATCATGGAGAGACCCAGGTTCAAGCTCTGCCAGTAACATGTAACAGGGTCTTGTGAGCCGGAACAATTCATTTCAATTCTCATTGCCTCCTGGTAGTTCTCTAAGACTACAGATTACAGAGAAAGGAAGATCTGTATTGCTAGAGGGAATTTCTTTCCTGGGATTCAATGAAGCGTTCAGAGCAAGAATAACAGCTAATCTACGACAGATCACCACAATTTAGCAAAAACATTCCCAAGTTAGAGCTTCTCCAGAAGAAGGCAACCAGGATGACAAAAGGATTGGAGAGCATTTCTTACAGGAAATGGTTAAAAGAACTGGAGGTGGGGGGGTTATCTGGAAGAAGAAAAGATTTAGGTGACTCAGAACTATTTGCAAGTGTTTGCAGGGCTATCAGGAGGAAGAAAAGTTCCTCACCTAGGCCCCAGAAGGTGGAACTAAGATCAATCAGTGCAAGTGAAATGGAAATTCCTTGAGCTAGGGACTCTTTTTGTTACTCTGTCCCCAGCCCCCAGACTCTAGTCAGGCACTTCACAAGTATTTAAATTAAATAGAATTGTTTGAATTAAATTCAGCTGAAATTGCAAAGAGGCAGATTTCAGTTTAACAAAAGGAGAAGTTTCCTAACATTTATAGATTGTGGAAAGTGGCTGCCTAAGGGTGTAACTAGTTCCTTCTCACTGGCTCGCAGGAAATCTGTAAAAGGAGAGGAGAAGACCACTTGCTGGGGGTGTTGTAAAAGAGGTGCGAGTTGGACTACATGTCATTTGAGGTTCCTTCCAGCTTGGAGATGCTGTGACTCTAAGGTTTGGAGCCTGGTGGGAAAAAAAGAGAATGGTAGCAGAGACAGATATTAGGCAGCCAATGAAAAAAAATTGATTTGGGATATGGAGAGTTTGAGGAAACAGTGGAACATCCAAATAAAACCTTAAGTAGACAGATGAAGATATTGGCAAAACATTAGAATCATCCAGGATAGCTCACATTTCCCTTAGACATGGCAATTATAATGCATTTTGCTCAAAACAGCCCTCTTTGTCTCCATATCCCCAGCATCTATAACAACGCCTGGCATATAGTAAGTGCTAAATAAATGCCTCGATTACCATCCGGTGACGTAAGTATGATTGTTATCACTTTACAGATGAAAAAATGGCTTTTAGGAGAAGTAAAATGTTTTGCCCGTGGGTATACAAAAAGCAAGTGGCAGAGGCCGGACTTGAACCTAGGACTCCTGCCAATGCCTTTTGGCACTGTTTCTCAAAATTAGAAAATGAGGGGTCATAGTTATGGAATGAACAACTGAGGCTGTGAGAACAGATTAGACCAGCACAGTTCTCCCATAGAAGGTGTAAAGACAGAAGAACAGAGTGAGGATACCATTTAAAACAGACCCCAATTTATGAAGCAGCTGTCTCAGCGAGGAGGCCGATAAAGCCCAAAAAAATTGTTGGCCAACAAACTTTTAGTCTACTTGCCAAAGGAAACATCAGAGCAGTCAAGAGGAACATGAATTTAGAAAATAAACTCGTTTTTAAAATATTACAGATGGGAGAAGAGGGAGGATCGGGGGAGGGGTTTAGATGTAAAAACAAAAGATATCAATAAAAATTTATTTTTAAAATATTACAGAGGAATATGGTTGAAAGATTACAATATACTGACTCAGAAAACCATTTCAAGAGGTGGAAAAAAACGAAGCTATTCAAAAAAACCGGATGAAACTCAACTAAGTCAGACCTTCATAAGAGCATTTAAAGATGAAAATGGAAGGTAGATGACTAATAGGCAAGAAGTAGAAGGGATCTATCAGCATTTTCCATAGGACCACTTTCATCATAGATTATTAGTGCACACTTGGACTTTTAACAGCTCAGTACCTAATGTGCTATATTGGGAAGCAGAAAATGGCACTCAAAACAAGCAGATGAATCCTTAGTGGAAAGACTCTGCTGGCCTTGGATTCAGGAGACCTGGATTTAAATCTTAGCTCTGCCACTTTCTAGCTGTGTAACCCTGCACGAGTCTCAGTTTCTTCATCTATCTGTAAAATGAGGAAACATTGGACCACATAGTGGTTTGTGAGGATCAATTTCCATCATCCATGGAAAGTGCTCTGCAAACCTTAAGGCATTATATGAATATCAATTAGCATTAAGAAAATTCCATGCTAGAGGAGAGGATTTTGAAAACATTGAGGGATGGGTCCTCAAAGCATCTAAAAGAGAGGAAGACTAGGAAAAAAATCACAGATAGTATTATCACCCAAACTGGGTGATCCAGAGGACAATAATAACTATTGACCCATTGGCCTACTTTCTTTCCTCTACAAATTCTTTGTAACAATGAACAACAAATTTATTGAGGATATATTTGAGATGGAAGCAATCAGGCTTATTTTTTTTTTTACAGCACACCACATCTTCACAGTCACTAAATCATTTTTGCGTCTGTCACTGGACAGTTCTAAAAAAAAAAAAAAAAACATTTGTCTCAGTAGAACACAAAAGAGCCTTAAAGGCTTTCTTCTACCTTATCTGTTTTCTACGTGGATGTTCAATTCCATTTAGCAAAGCGTTTGTTAAGTGCCCACTACTTCCAGGTAGGAAATGGTACCCAAGTTTATATTGTAAGGAAGGGGACCTAAGAGCTCATGGTTAGAAGTCCAGTTCAGACATGTGGCAAAGTTTGTGTAAAAACACAGAAGGGGATGATGGAATGCCAACTAGGCCAGTTTGGCTAGAAGATACACTCTGGGAAAGGCTTTAAGTGCCAGGCTAAGGAGCTTGTATAGTAACCTAATGGCAATAGGGAACCTCTGATGATTCACGAGCAGCTGAGTGATGGGGTGAGACCCTTGCCTTGGGAAGATTATTTTGGCAGCTCTGTGGAACATGGATTGCAAAGCAGAGAAAATGGAAAAGGGAGCTCAATAAGGAAGCTACTGATAGCATTCAAGTGAGGAGGGATAATGTCTTGAACTAGGGTGGTGAACATATGTGAGGACATAAAGGGAAAAAAGTGAAAGATACTATGGATGAACTGACAAGACTTCGCAACTGAATGAACAGATGAGATGAAGAAGAGGGAAGACTCGGAATTGACTACAATTGTGAATTTAATTAGCTTGGGAGGATGGTGATATCCTCAGTAAAGATATGGGAGATTATTTTTAATTTTTTTAGTACTTTATTTTTCCAAATGCATGTGAAAACAATTTTAACAGTCATTTTTAAAACTTCTGAGTTGCAAATTCTTTCCTCCCTCCCCTCTCTCCCCCCACTGAGAAGGCAAGCAATCTGATATAGGTTATACATGTGCAGTCATGCAAAACATATTTCCATATTAGTCAATATCGTGAAAGAAAATACAGACAAAAAAAACCCGAAGAAAAGTAAAAACTTTGCTGCAATCTGCCTTTAGACTCCATCAGCCCGCTTTCTGGAGGTGGATAGCATTTTTCATCATACATCCTTTGAAATTGTCTTGGATCCTTGTATTGCTGAGAATAGCTAAGTCATTAACAATTGGTCATCGTACAATATTGCCATTACTGTGTATACTGTCCTCATGGTTCTGCTCACCTCACTTTGCATCAGTTCATGTAAGTCTTTCCAGGTTTTTCTGAAAGTATCCTGCTCATCATTTCTTATAGTACAACAGTATTCCATCACAACCATATACCACAATTTGTTCAGATATTCCCCAGTTGATGGGCATCCTCTCAATTTACAACTCTTGGCCACCATAAAAAGAGAAGCTACAAATATTTTTGTACATATAGGTCCTTTCTCCTTTTTTTAAAATCTCTTTTGGATATAGGCTTAGTAGTATGATTGTTGGATCAAAAGGTATGCAGACTTTTATAGCCCTTTGGGTATAGTTCCAAATTGCTCTCCAGAATGGATGGATCTGTTCACAACTCCACCAACAATGCTCTAGTTTTCCCATGTCCCCTCCAACATTTCTCATTTTCCTTTTCTGTCATACCAGCCAATCTAATAGGTGTGAGGTGGTACCTCAGAGTTGTTTTAATTTTCATTTCTCTAATCAATAGTGATTTGTAGCATATTTTCACATGACTGTAGATACCTTTGATTCTTCTTCTGAAAACTGCCTGTTCATATCCTTTGACCATTTCTCAGTTAGGGAATGGTTTGTATTCTTAGAAATTTGACTCAGTTCTCCATATATTTGAGAAATAAGGCCTTTATCAGAGAAATTTGCTGTAAAATTTTTTCACAGTTATGATTACTGTGTATTTTCTTCCATCTTATTTTCCCATTTATCTTTTTCTCCCTCCTTTCACACTGTCCCTCCTCAAAATTGTTTTGTTTCTGACCATTTCCTCCCCAAATCCACCCTCCCTTCTATCAGCCCCCCTTTCTCTTATAACCCTCCCCTCCAACTTCCCTATATGGTAATATAGATTTTTATACCCTACTGGGTGTGTGTTATTCCCTTTTTGAGCCACTTCCAATGAGAGTAAGGTTCAAGCATTGCTCACCACATCCCATCATCCCCTGCACTGTAAAAGCTTTTGTGCCTCTTTTATGTGAGATAATTTACCTCATTCTCCCTCTCCCTTTCCCCTCTTCCCAGTACATTCCTCTTTCTCACCCCTTAATTTTTCTTTTAGATATCATCCCACCATACTCAACTCACATCTATGCCCTCTATCTATGGGTATTCCTTCTAATGTCCTAATAATGAGAAAGTTCTTAAAAATTACAAATATCATCTTTCCATGTAAACAGTTTAACCTTATTGAATCACTTATGATTTCTCTTTCCTGTTTATCTTTACATGATTCTCTTGAGTCTTGTATTTGAAAGTCACATTTTCAATTTAGCTCTGGTCTTTTCATCAAGAATGCTTGAAAGTCCTTTCTTTCATTAAATACCCATTTCCCCCTGAAGGATTATACTCAGTTTTGCTGGGTAGGTGATTCTTGTTTATAATCCTAGTTCCTATGCCCTCTGGAATATCATATTCCAAGCCCTCCAATCCTTCCAGCTAGAAGCAGCTAAATCTTCTGTTATCTTGATTGTGGCTCCACAGGGTCACACAGCTAGTAAGTGTCAAGTGTCTGGTCTGAGGCCAGATTTGAACTCAGGTCCTCCTGACTCCAGGCCCTGTGCTCTATCTACTGTGCCACCTACCTGTCCCTCCCAATTCTAATTTTTAATGAATTATTTTCTTCAGTGAGCTATTGTACCTTCTTTTCCATTTGGACAATTCTGCTTTTTAAGGAGTCCTTCTCTTCAGTGGATTTTTGTGCCTCTTTTACCACTTGGTCTATTCTGTTCTTAAGGTATTATTTTCTTCAGTATGTTTTTGTGCTTCTTTTACCAAGCTGATGATTATTTCTTCATTATTTTCTTGTATTGCTCTCATTTCTTTTCCCAATTTTTGCTCTACTTCTCTTATTTGATTTTTAAAACCCTTCTTGAGTCTTCCAGCAGTTATTTTGGGGGCTGAGACCAATTCACATTTTTTTTGAGGCTTTGGATATAGGAGTTTTAACTTTGTTTTCTTCTGAGTTTGTGTTTTGACTTTCCTTATCACCATAATAACCTTTCTACAGTCAGGTTCTTTTTCATTGTTTGCTCGTTTTCCCAGCACATTTCTTTACTTTTAATTTATGTTAATGTTGGGCTCTACTCCTGGTGTGGAGGGGATATTGTCCCAAACTTCAGGTTTTTTGTGCTGCTGTTTTCAGGGTTAGTTCTGGGAGTCTAAAAATTTTCAGTTCTTCTAAGGTGGTATGCTATGGCCTGTGAGAGACCAAAAGCATGCTTTTTCACCCTGGAACTGTGACCAGTGTATCCACTCCCCTGCAGCCAAACACTCTAGTATGCTAACATTCCTTCTTTCTCTGGGACTGTGACCAGGAACCACACATGGTCAATACCATAGACTCCTGTGCCAGTGCCAGCAAAGAGTCCTCTATAATCTCCTTCTAATAAGCATTTTGACCCCCTTACCCTCAGTGGGCTAAGAGTTCTGGAAGTTGCAGTGGCCATTCAGTCACCCTCAGGGCCTGCTGCTGGCTTGCCCAGGCATTACCTGAACTGGCTGGCCCTGTGCTCCACTCTCACCCCAGTGAGACAGACTTTTCCTGGTGGCCTCAAAGTTGTCTTGGGCTGGAAAATAATTCCACCCCATCCTTCTGTTGGTTCTGCCACTCTAGAATTCGTTTTGAGATGTTATTTTTAAATTATTTGGAGGGAAATTTGGGAGAACTCAGGAGAGTCACTGCCTCTACTTTGCCATCTTGGCTGTACCCCCAAGATAGGGGAGTTCAGAGGAAGAGGAAGTTTAGAGAAAATATGAGTTCTATTTTAGACATGTTAACTTTGGGATGCCTATGGGGACTTCTGGGTAAGGATATCCATCAGGCAGTTGGAGATGCAGAACCAAAGCTCAGGATAGAGATTAGGACTGAATATGTGTTTGGGAATCATTTGCATAATTGAACCCTTGGGAAATGTTGAGATCACCAAAAGAAGGAATAGAGAGAGTGTTTAAAAAAAAAAGAGGTCCTAGGGCAAAGCCTTGGGGAACACCCAGAGTTAGGGACTCAAGTGGGGACCTAGCAAAGGTGACTAGAAATGGTCAGGCAGCTAGTAAAACCCAGAAGAGAGTAATGTCATAAAAACCAAGGAAACAGAAAGTATTTAGGAGGGGAATGGTCAATAGTGCAAACAGCTTCACAGAAAGCAAAAGACTGAGAAAAGGCAATTAGACTGAGCACTTAAAAGATCAGTTTCAGTTGAACAGTAGAATCAGAAACCAGATTGCAAGGGGTTGAGATGTGAGTGGGAGATGAGGAAGTAGAGGCAACAAATGTAGACAGGTTTTGTTTTTCCTTTTTTTTCCTGGGAGTTTGGCTGACTTTCAAAGGAAGAGGAAGAAAGAAATGGGATAGGAACTTGAGGGGGTGCAAGGGTCAAGGAAAGGTTTTGAAGGATGAGAGAGGCCTAAGCATATTTATAAGCAGTAGAGAAAGAACCAAATAAATGAGGAGGGATTGAACATGGAAGAAGAGTCATGGTAATCAAAGGGGCAAGACTTCAGAATAGATGACATGGGATCAATAGCATAAAAACAACCAGAGAGATAACTTTATTCAGTGATTCTCTGGCTAGCAATAGTAAGCAAGCAAGCATCACATTGGAGAATACATGATCACTAAAGATGATGGCCACAGTCGTGGAGAATACTATGGATGAATTCCAAGCCATGACAGATATTTACAGATAGTAAAGTCCTCCAGAAGTTCCTTTTTACAGAAAGATACTCAGGGTGTTGGGAGTGCTTTTCAAAAGCTATAAATAAAGATTACCTGCCCCCACCCTAATTATTCTCACTTAGGTTGAATCTCCACAGAAAATGAAGTAGAGAAGGAGTAGTGTTGCCCAGTGGAAGAGCATTCAATTTGAAGGCAAAGGATCTGAGTTCAAATTTTCATTCTGCTACTTACTGCCTGTATAACTGGGGGTAAGTCACAACTTCTCTGGATGTTTCCTCTTCAGTAAAATGAGAGGGTTGGAATAGAATCTATTCCAGTCTATTCAACAGATGATCTCTAAAGTCCCTTCACGTTCTAAATCTATGATCCTAATTCCAAACACACACACATACGTACATATACACACACACACACATCTCTAAAAGCTCACATCCCTACAACACTTTAAAGTCAAGTCAATAAGCATTTATTAAGCACCTACTACCTGCCAGGCACTATGTTAAGTGCTAAGGACTCAAAGAACAAAGAAAGGTAAAAAAAGGTGTCCCTGTTCTCAAGGAACTCACAGTCCTTGGGGGGACAACATGCAAACAATCATGTTGTTGTTTGTCTTTTGTTTTCAAAGAGGACCAATGACTTCATAGGTGATGTCTTGACTCTTATGTGAATTGGATTGAAGTGAGGCAGAGCTGTACAAAGTCATCAGCCTCACTCTCTCTTCCTGAGTCATTGAAGCCCAGTGGCAAGACAAAAGTCCAGATGACTGGCAATGGCCCAGGATGCAGTGGTCGACCTTGGTGTCTTCCATGTCTGACCAAGCTCCTGCTTCAGCTGCCTTCATGGCCACTAGAACAAACTGTTCTCTCATTCTGCCAAGTGAAGTCTTCACATCCTTGGTGTAGATATTCCCCCTCACTAACCAACAGGTTGGAGACCTGTCAGTTACCCTCAACCTGGTTTAGCCCAGCTGCTGAGACAGTTTTACCAGAGTGTGGCTGCTCCGCATGCTCCAGCTTCTTGGAGCCATAGGTGAGAATTGGGTGAATCAGGTGGACACCAGAGGTGGATAAGCAGCCCTGAAAAGGGCTTGGCAAACCCTCACACCAGAGGTGCTACTCTTCCCTGAATAAGCCATACACCCCCAACAATTATATACAAAAAAAGATAGGCAATTAGGTGGCACAGTGGCTACAGCCCTGGGCCTGGAGTCAGGAAGACCTGAGTTCAAATCCAGACTTAGACACTTACTAGCTGTGTGACCCTGGGAAAGTTATTTAACCCCATTTGCCTCAGTTTCCTCATCTGTAAAATGAGCTTGAGTGGCAAACCACTCCAGTATCTCTGCCAAGAAAACCCTAAATGGGGTCACGGTGAGTCAGACAAGACTGAAAAATGACTGAACAAGAAAATAAACTAGCTATATACAAGATCAAATGAAGATAATCTCATGGAAGCAGGACTGGAAAAAGCTTCTTGCAGGAGGTGGAACTTTGGGTGAGACTTGAAGGAGGCCAGGATGATGAAGGAGAGAGTTCCAGGTATGTGGAACAACCACTGAAAATACTCAAAGTCAGGAGAGGGAGTGTTGTATGCAAAGAACAGCAAAGCCAATGCTACTGAATGGCAGAGCATATGGAAGGGAGAAAGGTGTTCCAAAGACTGAAAAGGTAGGAAAGGATGGGGTTGTGAAAGGCTTCAAAAGTCAGAGGATTTTATAATTGATCCTAGAGGTAATAGGAAGCCAGAGTTTATTGAATTGTGAGGAGGCAGTGACACTGTTAGACTGATATTTAGGAAGGTCAATCTGGCTGCAGACTCTCCAGACGACTTGGAGTGGGGAGAGACTTGAGGCAGGGAGACCAAGTAAGAAGCTATTGCACTAGTGCAGACAGAAGGTGATAAGGTCCTGCGCTAGGTGGGGTCAGTGTCAGAGGACAGGAGGAGATATCAAAAGGATTAAAAAAAAAAGACAACACAGGAATTGGTAACTAATGGGGGGACCTAAAAGAGAGCTGAAATTTGCACCTAGGTTTTGAACCCAAGTGACTGGGAGGATGGTGGTAGCCTATCAGCACTTCTTAAACTTCTTAAACACAGTTTAAGAAGCACCTAAGGAGTCATGAGTGGAAAAAGTGTAAGAAGCCCCGGCCTAGATAATAATAGGGACGTTAGGAAGAAGGCAGGGCTTTGAGGGGGAAAGATATTGAATTCAGATTTGGACACATTGAGTTTAAGGTATCTATGAGATATTTAGTTTGAGATGTTCACTAGGCAATTGGAGATGAGCAACTAGAGGTATGCAGAGAAGTTAGGCCTAGACAAATAGATCTGAGAATCATCTGCACAGAGATGAGAAATTAATCCATAGGAACTGATAAGATCAAGGAAACTGATAAGACCAAGGGAAACAGCACAGAGGGAGAAGAGAAGGCAGCCCAGGAGAGAGCCTTGGGTGCTGGGTGAGATCTAGATGAAGGTTTTGTTTACTATTTCCCTCACTACCAGGTAGGTAGTATAAATATGACGAAACCCATTTTACAGAGGAGGAAACAATGGTTCAGAGAGGTTATTTGTCTTTGGCAGAGTCACACAGCTAACAATTGAAGGAGCCAGGACTCAAACCCCGATTGACTAATTTCCAGACCAGCCCTTTTCTATCAGCCCAGAGCTAATGGCATTTGGGTTGGGATGGAAGGTCCGATGTACTCTTCACTTTCCCTTTGTTTTGGCAGGTCAATGCTTGTCATGGCCCTAGAGGTTTGGCAGTAATCCCAGCACTGCTAAACTGAACAAGCTTTGGGCTTTTGAGCCTGGATCTTTGTTTTAGCTGCAAACCTGCCATTAGTTGATGAAATATTTAATAGCTCCCCCAAATGAATTTTCTGTCACCTAAAAAGACTTCTTGCATATAGCAAGAATATATAGGGCCGCTACAGAGCATCACCCAGTGCCATTTGGGCTACCTTCTCCATAATGGCCACCCAGGTTAACTGAGTTTGAGGAGAGGGGGTGCTCTAGAGTGCCATTGTCAGGAGAAGTAAATTCAGATACACTGATGAGGGGGGAGATGGCATCCAGTAAGTAACTTCCTAAGGAAGTCAGTCCCCAAGTAATACAGAGACAAGGATGAGGCCTAATAAAAGAATATCTTTAAAATTAGGAAGGAGGAAATAACACTGAGCTCTACCAGAGAGACAGAAAATTAATTTAGAGTCCAAGAGTCCTACACAAGAGCAGAGTGGAATGCTCCCCTCGTATGATCACAGGATTTCAGGGTGGATGGAATATCAGAGACCTTGTCCAAGTTCAATATTTAACAGAAGAAGAAACGGGGCACTAGGAAGAAGAGACTTTTCCAACCACCTGCATAGAAGACGACCTCAATTTGCTAAAACACTTTCAGTGTTGCAAAACCCTTTACGTGCATTAGCTAATTTAATTCTTCTAATATTCCCATAAAGGAAATACTGGGAATAAGGAAATATTAGGGTGTATGGAATGTTCAAGGGGATTAACATCTCTGTAATCCACTGAGGGGTAACCAATAGGCCTCAAACCCATCGGTTAGTTAGGGGTATGTCCACCCCAAGCATGTGAAGACTTTCCCCAGCAGAATGGGTAGATAAGAACAATTTGTTCCAATAGCCATGAAGATGGCTAAGGCAGGCGCTATGGAGCACTTAGAGCTTGGTCAAACGTAGAAGACACCAAGGTTATCCACTGCATTCTGGGCCATCACCAGGCATTTTGACTTTTGTCAGGCCACTAGACTTGGATGACTTGGGCATAGAGGGTGAGGCAATGACTTTGTGCAACTCTACCTCACTTAAATGCAATTCACACCCAATGTCACTGGTCCTCTTTGAAAACAAAGGACAAACAACAACAAGGGAAATACTATTATTATCTCCATTTTACAGAAGAGCAAACTGAGGCTTCAGAAGGTTAAGTGACTTACCCATTATAACAAAATTAATAAGTATAGGTGGAATTTGAACTCAGGTTCTAAGTCCAGCATTCTTTCTACTCTACACCAGGCTCTTTTTCCACAGATTTGTTAAAACATAAATAGCAACTCCCACTTTCATAGCACTTGAAAATTGAGAACACTTTCTATCGAACAACTGTGTAAGGTAAATAGTTCAAGCATTATTATTGCCCTTTGATGAGTGAGGAAACCAGGGTTCAAAGATGTTGCTTGCTGAACCTCCATAATATAGAGGTTACAGAGCTGAGTGTCAGAGCAGGACTCAAAATCAGGTCTTCTGGTGCTAAGACCAATGACTTCTCCAGGTGTGTTCAAGTGACAGCTTCAAAGCATTTAGATACAATGGGAAGCAAGTTCCCTGGGCCTCTGGGGCCTTGTCATATGGGCATCTGTGGCAAAGGACCTGTATCACCTTTACTGGAAATGAATACCAGGGAACTTAAGTGAATTATCCAACATCACACAGGTAGTAAGTGCAAGAGGCAGGATTTCAACTCAGGTCCTCTGGCTCCAGAGATGATTCTCTTTCTACTACATACAGCACATACCATCATGCTCCCTGGAACACCTAGATCAGGATCTTATACATAAGAGGGAGTCAATAGATATTTGTCGATGACAATAATTAAGAGGGCTACAGAGGTTTCAAAGTGGAGTTTCAAAGTTTCAAAGTGAATTTTAAAGCAGAGGAAATGGGTTGCACACTTCCTAGCTGTGTGGGCAAGTCCTTTCAACCTTCCAAGATTCAGTTTTCTCATCTGGGAAATGGGGATAATTATCCTTGCTCTCTTTGCCTCACAGAGTTATTTAAAAGATAGTAAAATCATTAAAAGACAACCAAAATGAAAGTGTGGTACAATAGGAAGAGTATTGAACTTGGCATCTCAGAATGCCAATATTGGGGATCACAGGACTGATGAGGAATCTGAGGGGACAAGAAGCAGCAAGCCAACTTGTTCGAGGTTATGCTGCTCCCAAATAGCAGGGCCAGGACACCAGGTCCTCTCGCTCCAAGTCCAGGGGTCTTTGTATTATATACTGCAGTTTTTTTTCCAGAGTAAAATCAATATACTTTGTCAGATGCGTTTTATGGTATTTTCGGAGACCTCCCAACTCAGCACAAAGACATAAACTGGGTTGCTAAGGCTGCTCCTATAAAACCATTGTTCTTATGATGCTATTTGCAATACTGAGTCAAGCCATCCCTAGGCAGGGTGCCCCCTCAGTCTCCAGTCTGAACAATTTTGCTAGGAAAGCATCTCTAAGGGGCTATCACCTGAGAGGAGATTTATGATTATTTGTTATTCCCAATCCCTCACCTAGCTAGTGGTCAATGATGACGGCAACTGAGACAATACAGAACATCTTTTAATGGAGTTGGTCATGCCATGGCAAGGACAGCGCCTTCAGAATTTTCTTTATGAACACACTGGGACTCCAGAGGAAATTGTGGGGGAGGAAGTCGAGTTGGAAGCCTGAAAACTTGATAAATAGAGATGTGTAGAAAGAAATGTTCCTGCTGTTGGGTACACTTTCTTCTTCAATGTTCCCAATCTTGTTCACCTCCTTTTCAAACTAACCAGTCACTGAACAAGGCTATCTCCACATCTGCCACTGGCCATCTGCCACCACACTTGGGATCAAGGCTTTTCTTTTGTTGTTTTTAACCCCAAAGAGTCTTCTATGAAAAACAATGTTACATATCACCGAGCTGGAAATGACCAGGAGAGATTATAGGATCCTAGACCTCGAGCTGCAAGAGACCTTAAAGAGGAAACTGAGGCCAAAAGAGGTAAAATTACTTTTCCAAGGCCACAGAGTAATATCGCCTGCCCTCAAGTAGATAAGATCTTTTGACAACATTATAACACAGAAAAGATGCGATATTTCAAGTACATCTTTTTTGGGTAGGGGTTCAGAATCACAAATCATTTCCCCCATAATAATCCTGAAAGGAAGGTAGTACAAGTCATATCCTTAATTTACAGATGTGGAAACTGAGAGTATGACTTACCCAAGGTTTCCAGATCTAAGATCTAAAAGCTCATTTCCTTCAAAGACCTCTTTTGTGCAGGTGCCAAGGGAATGGTCTAGTGGAAAAAACACTCTTGACTTGGGGTCAGGAGAACTGGGTTCAAATCCCAGCTCAGGTATTCACTAACTGTTGACCATAAGCTTAATTTCTCTTAATTTCTCTGAGCCTCTATTTTTTTTCATTTCATTTGTTTTATGGACCTGGACGAGGTGGTACAGTGGTAAGAACATTGGATTTAGAGTTATAAGGGCTGGGTTCAAATCCTATTTCTGCTCATTCCTTCTTGTGAAACTTCATGCAAGTCATCTGACCTCTCTGAGCCTCTGTTTCTTCATTTGTGTGTACCTAAGACTACAAAAAATCTCTGATCAACACATAAGAATGGTCCAGGCTGGGTGGGGGCAGATGGTGGCCTCACCCTTACCTTTTAGGAAATTTTTTGAGAAAACAGCTCTGTGATATTAGGTTGTAATAATAGAGGAATGAAGCCAAGGTGAGAGTGCTGCTGTCCTCTGCCAGAGTGGTTGTGCTCTACTATTGGGTTAAAAAGAATCCACTTCCCAATAGAAGTTGGGAGAGGGGTGGGGCTATCCAGGAATTCACACAGGCCGTCTCCTAGGCCTGAAATACACCCAATGACACCTCTGCTATGAAGCACCCCTTGGTATGAAGTGAGCACCTATTGTAAGTAGATGCACCCTACTAGGTGCTGGAACATGGTGAGAGGGTGGAATAGTACATGGCGCAACATCAGTACATCTAGTTGACCATGAGACTTGAAGAAAAGCTTAAATTCAAATAAGTTGGCCACTGTCTGACTTGGTTGGACATTTTATAGCTTCCTCCCAATGGTCAAACCATGGAGTCAAGATCCAGTAAAAGGGAATGCTACCAACATTTACTGATGAAATAAATAAGTACTTCAATATCTCAATCTGTCCTCAGTAACTGTAACAGCTCTTTCCCCCCTTGCATTATTTTTATCCATGTACAGGTTGTACCCCCTAACAGGATCCTTGAAGCTCCTTGAAGGCAAGGACTGTTTCATTTTCATATTTGTATCCTGTGGACCTAGCAAAATGTCTTATATGAAGTAGCAGCTTAGTAAGCACAGGGTGAACTGAAGAGGCAAGGGAATAAAGTGAAAATTGGTCTGGACTTCAAGTAGAGATTTACTTATTAACTCTATAACCTCAGGAAGTCACAAGTTCTTGGGGTCTCTGTTTTCTCATATGTAGAGTGGGAAGAATAAAACTTGCACTACCTCCCTCACAGGATTTTGTGAGGAAAGCACTTTGTGGACTTGAAAGCATTAGAGAAATGTGATCTACTATAAGCTGCTCCAGCTGTGAAAGGTACCATTTTCCTGTTTCAAAATGGTTCTCACTACGCAATGAGAAAACAAAACTATCACTCTTTGCAGATGATATGATGGTATACATAGAGAACTCTAGAGAATCAACTAAAAAACTAGTTGAAACAATTAACAACTTTAGCAAAGTTGCAAGGTATAAACTAAATTCACATAAATCATCAGCATTTCTATATACTACCAACAAAGCTCAGCAGGAATAGAGAAATTCCATTTACAATAACTGTAGACAATGTGAAATACTTGGCAGTCTACCTGATAGACACACATAGGAAATATATGAATACAATTACAAAACATTCTTTACACAAATAAAGACAGATCTAAACAACTAGAGAAATATTAATTGCTCATGGGTAGGCCGAGCCAATATAATAAAAATGACAATTTTATCTAAATTACTTTACTTATTCAGTGCTGTACCAAACTACCAAAGAATTATTGTGTAGATCTAGAAAAAATAATAATTCATTTGAAAGAACAAAAGATTAAGAACATCAAGAAAATCAATGAAAAGAAAATGTGAAGGAGGGCAGCCTAATGGTACAAGATTTCAAACTATACTGCAGAGTGGTAATCATCAAAACAATCTGGTACTGGCTAAGAAACTGAATAGCAGGTCATTGGAATAGATTAGGTACACAATACACAGTGGCAAATGACCATAGTAATCTAGTGTTTGATAAACCAAAGATCCAAGCTGTTAAGGCAAGACCTTGCCATTTTTCAAAAAATGCTGGGAAAACTGGAAAGCAATTTGGCAGACACTAGGCAGAGACTGACATCTCATACTGTATACCAAGATAAGCTCGAAATAGGTACATGATTTAGACATAAAGAGTGATATCATAAGTAAATTAGGGGAGCATGGAAAATTTTACCTGTCAGATCTATGGATAAGAGAAGAGTTTATGACCGAACAAGAGATAGAGGATCAGGGGAAGTATAATAGATAATTTTGATTACATGAAATTAAAAAGGTTTTGCACAAACAAAACCAATGCAGCAAAAATTAGAAGGAAGCTGAGAAATAATTTTATAGCAAATTTCATAAAGGCCTGATTTCTCAAACATATAGGAAGTTGAGTCAAATTTATAAAAAATATGATCCACTCCCCATTAATAAATGGTCAAAGGATAGGAACAGGTAATTTTCAGAAGAAGACATCAAAGCTATCTACAGTCATATGAAAATATGCTCTAAATCACGATTAGAGAAGTGCAAATTAAAACAACTCTGAGGTACCACGTCACATCTATCAGATTGGATAACATAAAAGAAAATGATAAATGCCAAAGGGAATGTAGAAAGGCAGAGACACTAATGCACTGTTGGTGCAGCTGTGAATTGATCCAACAATTGTGGAGAATAATTTGGAACTATGCCCAAAGAGCTATAAGGCTGTACATACCCTTTGACCCAGCAATACCACTACTTGGTCTGTATCCCAAAGATATCAAAGAAAAAGGAATAGGACCTATATGTACAAAAATAATTATAACAACTCATTTTGTGGGTGCCAAGAATTGAAAATTGAGGGGATGCCCATCAATTGGGGAATGATTAAATAAGTTACAATATGTGATTGTGATGGATTATTGTGCTATAATAAATGATGAGCAGGATGATTAAGAAAAATCTGGGAAAACCTGTATGAATTGATGCAGAGTGAAGTGAACAGTATGTATCAGGAGATCATTATACATACTACCAGCAATACTGTAATGATGGTCAACTGTGCGAGACTTAGCTACTCTGATCAATACAATGACCCAAAACAATTCCACACTCATGACAAAAAATGCTATCCACCTCCAGAAAGATAACTAATGAACTCGGAGTGCAAATTGAAGTATAATTTTTTAAACTTTATTTTTCTTGCTTTTTAGCAATACAGCTAACATGAAAAAATTTCACATGTAAAATTGATATATTGCTTGCCTTCTCAATGGGAAACTCAATGGGAGCTGGAGGGAGGGAGAGAATTTGGACCTCAAACTTTTAAAATATTATTAAAAATAAATAAATGATACTTTAAAAAGGGATTCTCACTGAATCTCATGCCTCCAGCTGGAATAGATCCTTAGATAGTCTTCTTCATTTTACAGAGGAGAAAGTTGAGGCCCAGCGAAGTCAAGTGCCTGACCCCTAGTTACACAGCTAACAAGAGACACAGGTAGGATTAGAGCTCACAGCTCCTGACGCAATATCATATTTCCACTAGTATAACACATTGTTGTTTTATTTTTTTAGCCTAAAAAAAACCAAAAACATCTGAAAAACTCAGGTGTTTACCACTTCTTAAGAAAGAAACGTCAGAAACAAAGTCCCAATCAGAGACCTGAATATTTCTAACACCTAACAATATTTCTAAAGCTTGGCTAATGTAAAACATAAATGGTTTTTTCTGGAACTCAATGACTATCAGACAAGGTACTGCAAGAGGTGGTACTAAGCATTTTCAAATATCCAGAGTAAAAAGAAGGCCTGGCCCTTTTCCAAAGCACCTGGCCTTTTACAGCATATCTCTATTGTGAGGGTCTCATCTCCACAAGGCTGGTTACCAGGAGCTGGATTGCTTTGGTTCCCAGTGACTGATGAAACTGTTAGAGTAAAGGCATGGATGGGGTCATGATCTATTCAGTGGAGGGAGGACACACTGGGGGAGGAAATCCTTGAAATGTCAGACTCTATTATTAAGTATATCTTACTCATAATGGTATCACAGTTTTGTATACATAGTAATTCAAGATGAAATGTTTATGTTTTTAAAAATAAAAATCCTATTTTCTACAAAAAGCATAAGGTAATGGGGCTTTAACCTAGCTTGCTTTCTTCTTTCTATACTCAGAGAAAGCCTAGCTGGGTGGCCCACATATATGACCCTATACAAAGCACCATGAAGGGAAGAAAATAGCATTTGGTCCCAAGGAGCTAAATTTGTAATGATCATTGCTAACATTAACAGAGCGTCTTAAAGTTTGCAAAGCACGTTATACACAGCTTCTCACAAGAATCTTGTGAGCTAAGTGCCATTAGTGTCCCCATTTTAGAGATGAGGAAACTAACGTCCCTAAGTTCATAATTATTTAGTGACTTGAACAGGGTCACACAGCTAGTGTGTGGAAGAGGCAGGATTAGAACCAAGCTCTCCTGACTCCAAACCTGAAGCACAAGTATGCCCCATAGATCAGCATTAGCCCTCTGGAGGCTGCTTCCTCATGTTTTACTAAAGGACGAGCACTGGATTTGGAGGCTGGGGACTTAGGTTTGAGTCACCCTTCTACCACTTGCCAGCTGTGTGTCTTTAAGCAAATCACGTCTCCTTCTCCCCCTTCCCCCACTTCCCCCCTCCCTCTGAGTGCTGTTCTGTGAAAAATGTGAGAGCTAATGTGAGCAAAATACTTTGTCCCCATAAAGCAATTGACCCTAAACCCCCATCAGCTATGATTACCCAGCATCATTTGTATTTCTATAAAATTGAAGGAAAAAAAAATCCACACACACCCCACCCATATCCACAACGCAGAAATATATTTATGTTGACAAATTGATTCCTGTGCCTAAAATCAAAGTCTTCTTCAGCTAGACTTCATGGGCATTTATAATAAAAATAATTTACAGTGTAGGCTTGAGGTACACACACACACACACACACACACACACACACAGGTTTGTCTAATAGCTGTACAAGAATACCCAAACCTGCTTTTAATTTTTTCTTCTTTGCTTTGAAAATCAGAGAGCACATTAACTTCGAGCAGTGTTGGGGCTGCATATTTTATGAGGTTTACTTGTGCCATGTATCTTTGATGGGCTCTATTTGTGGCAGAAAGTACAAACACACTGATTACAATCACCCTTCCTACATTTAGGAGCAAAATTAATTATCTGCAAAAAGCAGCAGGGCTAGATAGACTCTCTGTCAGGAAATGATAATAGACAGCACCCAGATAGAACGGCTGCATTTTCAATGGGAATGGAGAAATAAAAATATATTAATTTTTTTTCAGAATTGCTTGCATGTGGAAAAAAGGCAAATGCACTTCCTCCTTCCAGATGAATGTGCCCCCCTCCTTGGATCATTCACTTTCCAAAGGAACCTTTTATATTTCATTTTTTTGTGTTTTTAATGCCTTTTGCTTTCAGATCACAGTCCTTCCCAGACATATTCTATCCACCTACCCAGCCAGTGCATCTTCCCCCCCTTAGAAACGATTAAGCAAAACCAGTCAACACAGCAATCACTTACAATGATGTATGCAACATCCTGCACCCATAGCCTTTCATTTCTCCAAGGAAAGGAGTGAGATACATGTCTGGATTAGAGCACTGGGACTGGAGTCAGGGAGACTTGAGTCTAAATCTAGCCTCAGACAATTAGTAGCTGTGTGACCCTGGACAAGTCATTTAACCTCTGCCTCAGTTTCCTCATCTGCAAAATGGGGATAATAACAGTATCTACATCCCAACGGTTGCTGTGAGGATCAAATGTGATAATACTTCTAAAGTGCTTATCACAGTACCTGGCACATCATGAATGCTATATAAGTGTTGGCCATTATTATGACTGTGATTATGAATTATTATTATTCTCCAGGTCCAAGATTATTCTAATTAGAGAGTAATTGGCTCCCTTTTAGTGTTCTCTTCATTTGCATTATTGCAGTCATTGTATATATTGTTTTCCTGGTTTGTTCTAAGGGACCTTTTCCAAGAACATCACACAATTTGCGCTCGACTGAAACAATGGACAACTTTTGTACCTTACTCCCATCAGGGAAATGAATATATCGCAAAGTATAGTTCAGTGTTCTGAACCTCAAGAGTGCTCAGAAAATAGTAGCTGATGATAATGATGAAAATTATGCTTATTCTTCCAAGGCTGATGTAAGTCTGGAAGAAATATTCCTCTTGACCCATTTACAAATCAATGTGAAACTCCTTAAGAGAAAAAGTACAAACCCTGCTATGAAGAAATCACAGTAGATTTCTTGTTTTCAAATTTGTTTCAAAATTTGTTTTCAAATGTACCTGCTGTAGAATGATGCAGCAGAAACCACACTGGATTTGGAGCAATGAATCCTGGGTTCAAACCCTGGCTCCACCACTGACCACCTCAATGGCCTTAGGCAATTCACAGTACATGGATGGGCCACATTTGTAAAGGGTAAAAGACTGGGCTTGCTGACTTCCAAGATCCCTTCCAGCTCTAAAACTATATATAATCCAATGATCCATACATGTACACTTCAGTGCTTCAAAAGAGCTGTAGCTTCATCCATGTATATGATCAAACAATGGACATCACAAGCCTTCCACCTAGGAGACAGTCTGTGAGTTTCCACGACCAAAAGACAACCATCATCTGATGGCCAATCTTCTGGTTATGGGGCTCTCCACACTTATTTAGGACTTGCACTCAAAAGCATTCTGTTTGAGTCCTTGAAATTAGAACCAGAAAGGCTCACAGAAATCTCCTAGTCCAACCTTCTCTGCAAAGGAAGAAACTGAAGCCCAGAAAGGGCCTTAGGTAAGTCACTTCTACAGAAGGTGGAAGATCAGGGATCTGAACCCAGGTCTTTTAACTAATAGTTTCCACATTACACCACAACTTGCAGGATCTGCAACAACTTTATGCTTCTTTGGCAAAGCCTTGAAAGTCCAGGGTCACATTCCTGTCACATTAAAGGACTATATTTAGCTATTCAGGATTCTAATACCCTTTGACCCAGCAATAGCACTTCTAGGGCTGTTTCCCAAAGAGATCATAAAAATGGGAAAAAGACCCACATGTACAAAAATATTTATAGCAGCTCTTCTTGTGGTGGCAAAGAATTGGAAATTGAGGGGATGCCCATAGATTGGGGAATGACTGAACAAGCTGTGGTATATGAATGTAATAGAATACTATTGTGCTATAAGAAATGATGAGCAGGCAGACTTCAGAAAAACCTGGAAAGACTTGTATGGAGTGATGCTGAGTGAAGTGAGCAGAACCAGGAGAACATTGTACACAGTAACAGCCATATTGTGTGATGACTGACTTTGATAGACCTAAATTTTCTGAACAATACAAGGATCTAAGACAACTCCAAAATACTCATAATGGAAAATGCTATCCATATCCAGAGAAAGAACTATGGAGTCTGAATGCAGATCACAGCACACCATTTGCTCTCTTTCTTTTCTGTTTTGTTTTGTTTTGTTTCTTCTTTCTCATGGTTCCTCCCATTCATTCTAATTCTTCTTTACAACATGACTAAAGTGAAAATATGTTTAATAGGAATGTATATGTACAGCCTATATCAGATTGCATGCCGTTTTGGGGAGGTAGGAGGGGAGCAAGGTGGAGAAAATTTAAAACTCAAAAACTTATGGAAGTGAATGTTGAAAATTAAAAATAAATTAATTTAAATTTTTTAAAAAGAGGATTTCAAGAAATAGTCCACAACAAAACTATTATTTTTTTGGCCAGAAGCCACTACAGGCTGTTGACTGTTCCAGCACACCTGTTGAGGTTGCATGAATGGATGATATAGCAATATCCCAAATTTCAAAAATTCTTCTGGAAATTATCATTAATGTGATATAGGTCACAGGGCCCTTTGACTATGACATATCCAGTGCTCTCAAGCACTTTCAACGATTAGACTGATAGGACCTCATGGTCCAGGCATTCCAAGTTCCCTTAATCCCTATCCATGGGATAAAAGTACAATCGTCCTCCAGTTGATGCATCCTCATTTTGCAAGATGCTTTTCTCAACTGCTGTCATCTTAACCAGAAGATCACTCCCAGATTGCCATTTAACTTTTATTTTGCCAGAATCCTTGAGGGGCAAAGTTATCTTGGGACTCACCCTGAATTTTTCAACCAGGTGGTGTCCTATTTTTTATCAACCAAGACAAATTCTTCCTCTTTTTCTTCCTCCCTCAGGAGATTGACCCCAAAATCTGAAAGGTGTCATCTATTTTCATTACCCTAAGAATATGAAAGACATTATACAAAAAGCTATTTCTGCCCTTGGGTTGTTTTGAGACAAGTACTATATAAATATGAGCTCTTATTAAAAATCTATAGAACTACTATGCATATACCCCAAGGAGGTCAGTGGCAGACAAAATGGTCCCATATAGAAGGAAATATTTACAGCAGTTTTTTTTTGTGTTGGCAAAAGGCTGGAAACAAAGCAGTTGCCCAGTGATGGGGGAATGGCTGAACAAATTGTGTTTTATGAATACAATAGAATATTATTGTGCTGTAAGAAATTATAAAACATGAGAAATTCAAGAAAAAATGGGGAGACTTGTATGAACTGATGTAGAACCAGGACAACAGTATCTACAGTGATTACAATAACATAAATGAAAATAACAGTGAAAGACAACAGAATTCCAATCAATTACAATGTTGTTTCCAAATGACTGACACTGCATTCCATCTCCTTTCTCTCTGATAAGAAATGTAAACTCTAAAAAAAATGTAAACTCTAAGTACAAAATGTGACATGTTTTTTCAGTTAAAATTGGTATAGTGGACAGTTCTATTTAACTTGTTTTCCCCCTTAAGGGAAGATGCTGTGAGGGGGAGGTATTGTTAGGAAGCAATTATGTGAAATCAAAATGAATAAAAAAACAGGATTTTTCAAAATCCATATTTATATAGTACTTTACATTAGACACCATCTAGTCCACACACCTTATTGTGCAGATGAGGAAACTGAAGCCAGAGAGGTGAAGTGCATTGCCCAAGGTCAAACAGGTAGTTAGTGATAGTGCCAGGTTTCAAAACTCAGGTCCTATGACATAAAGATTAGCAACAAATGTTTGCTGAATAAATGGATAAATGATAGCACTTTGGTGATTACAAAGCACTTCCCTTATAAGTGCCTAGTGATATAGGTAGTCTAAGCATTATCCTCACTTGACAGGGCAGGAAACTGAGCTGAGCTAAGTGTTCCTTGCCAGTGGTTTCACATCTAATAGGTAAGATCTAGGATTCAAACCCAGGTCTTCTTATTGCAAGTTCAGGCTCTTTCCACCACATCATCCTGTCTCTAAATAAGAAACAAGGGTGCCAATAACTTCACACTAACAAGTATGTCCTTTAAAACCTAGATGATAATAGGGACTGATCTGAAAAACCAGCCATCTACTGGTTCTGGCAACAGAAAGACTTCCTTATGATAACCTAATTGTACAAAGAAAATGTTATTGATCTACTCTAAGTAGGACATGGGCTCTGAGTTTTTTTTCCAGGAGTAGAGATGAGTTTGCATCACACCATCTATGTAAACCCCCATTGTGACCAAGGGCACACACGTCCAACAGCTGGGCAGGGATAGGAGTTCCATTTTTGGATATGGAATAGATGCTGCATTTTGTTTTTTCCCCTATATGGAACTAATTGACCTGGAGAAGAAGACCACTCTCATTGACATTAGTGTGATAGAGCACTGGGGGGAAAGAGAGAAGAAAATAAAGAGCCTACTATGTAGTGTCTACTACATGCCAGGCACTGTACTAAGTGCCTTATAATTATTATCTCACATGATCCTCACAACAACCCTGGGAGGTAGGCACTATTATTATCCCCATTTTTCAGATGGGGAAACTGAGATAAATAGAAGTTAAGTGACTTGCCCAAGGTCACACAGCTACTAAAGGTCAAACTTGATTTAAGCTCAGGTCTTCCTGATTCCAGACTTGGCACCCTATCCACTATACCACGTAGGTGCCTCAGATAGACATGGGATCTAGAATCAGAGAATTTGGGGTTGAGTATTACTTGTGTGATACCAGACAAGTCCCTCTACCTCTGGATCTCAATTTCTTCTTCCACAAAATTATAGAGCTGCACTGTTGGTCATATATGCCAAATCAAGTATTTGTTATGCAGTAACCATTTGCCAAGTACTGTGCTAAATAAACACTGGCAATAAAAATACAAGCAAAAAGAAAAACAATCCCTTCCCTCCTGGAGCTTAATCTCTAATGGGAGAAAGACAATACAGAAAAGGGAGCTGAGAAGTGTGTGGGGGTGAGGGTGGGGAAGGGGGAGGGGGACGGTGGCCAAGTCCAGCTGAGCAAAGAGAGGAACACAGGTTTGGCTAGCCTGGGCCATTCCTCAAAACAGACATTCTGGGAAGAACTCTCCAACGGGAGAAGGGCACTGCAGAGGGGGATATATGTTCCAGGGTTAGAAGGCAGCAGTTAAAGCATGGTGCCCAACTCCTAATAGTCAGAAGCAGAGCCCAGAAACCAATGATCCAAGGAGGTCAAAGAGTCAACAAAGTGCCCATATACACCAAAATATTCAAAGCAGTACTTTTTGTGGTAGCAAAAACAAAAACAAAACCTGGAAATCAAGTCGGTGCCCATCAAGTGGGGAATGTATTAACAGATTGTAGTATGTTAAGATAATGGAACATTAACAAAAGCAAATGAGATAGTATATGTTTAAAAAAAAAATACTCCAACAAAGGCACTTAGCTCAGTGCTGGGCACATAGAAGGCATTACACAAATGTTTATTCCATTCCCCCTTCCCCTACTACTGTGCTGTAAGAAGTAACAAATATGAATAACTCAGAGGATCTTGGGGAAACATGAATCAATGCAGAGTGAAGTCAACAACAACAGTACCCAATACATGCAATGACAACTACTACAACAACAACAACAACAACAACAGCAGCAGCAACAATGCCAAGAGCAGGTTGAGCACTGTCTAAATGTAATGACCAATATTGGTCCTGAAGAAAGGTCAAGAAACACACCTCCCTCCCACCATTTGTCAGAGAGATGGGGGGGGGGGGGCTATGAGTACAGAATGTTGCATACTCTTTCAGGTTTGGTCACTGCGTTGATTTTTTTTGGCTTACACAAGGGGAGGAGCATATCTAGAAATGACTAATATCAAAACAAATTTCTTGTTCTTCAGTCGTTTCAGTTGTGTCTGACTCTTGATGACCCCATTTGGGGTTTTCTTGGCAAAGAAACTGCAGGGGTTCGCCATTTCCTTCTCTAGCTCATTTTACACATGAGGAAACTGAGGCAAACAGGGTAAAGGGACTTGCCCAGGGTCACCCAGCTAATAAGTGTCTGAGGCCCAATTTGAACTCAGGAAGATGAGTCTTCCTGACTCGAGGCCTGGCTCTCTATCCAGTGTAGCACCAACTAGCTGTCCCCAAAAACAAAACCAAACAAAATAAACAAACCCTGAAAATATTAATTAAAAATAAAATAAAATGATAGGGCTGAAAAGTACACCAAGATCCTTGGGGAGCTCTAAGATCCCCTTCTAGTTCTGAAATTCTATGCTCTCATATGCTACCTGGCTCACGCTACAATTTGAGAGACAGTCTGTCAAGGAATAGATTGCTGCATTTGGAATCTCAAAGATCTAGCTTCATATCTTCCTTCTCGCATTTACCAGTGGCTGGGTCACCATGGGCAAATCCTCTAACCTCTCCGAGCCTCAGTTTCCTCATTTGTAAAATGGGGATAATTATATCACATACCTTACAAGGTTATTGTGGGGGGTCAAATGAGATATATGAGGAGTGCTTTACAAACTATAACATGCCATAGAAAGGTGAGTTGCTATAATGTTGGGGTGGTGATGGCTCTTATTTCTGTAGGGTTTACAAAGTACTTTCCCCACCATGATCCTTCCTTATCCCCTCATTCTCATCTCACAGATAAGGCTA
Source organism: Vombatus ursinus (assembly GCF_900497805.2). Lineage (NCBI taxonomy): Eukaryota > Metazoa > Chordata > Mammalia > Diprotodontia > Vombatidae > Vombatus > Vombatus ursinus. The sequence continues at coordinate 1,926,725 of NW_020944351.1, read as the reverse complement.
CACAATGAACCTTGGAGGTCAGCAGGACAGTGGTTATTAATGCCATTTCCTAAATTAGGAGACTGAGGCTCAGAGTTTAAATCAGTGGTGTCAAAATCAAATAGAAACAGGGGTCACTACGTAAGGATGCCTGCAGCTACATATTGACTTAATTTTAAAATGTAATATTATTTGTGTTTTATTGTATTTTTATTTATTTTGTTAACGGTTTCCCAATTACATTTTAATCTGGTTCTGGCTTCACTCGAGAGTAGCTCTCAGCTGCATGTTTGACACTTCTGGTTTAAGTGATCTCCCCAAGGTTACACAGCTGGTGATGATCAGACCAAAGGTCTGAACCCATCTCTTCCTGCTGTCAATCCATTGCTTTTCCCATCACCCGCAGAGCTTTACTCCCAGAATCCTGTCACCAAGGTGATGATTGCGCATCTCGAGTTAACACACATCAATTTTTACTACATATGTGGCTTCTCCTGCCTTCGGAACAAACAGACATGGCTAAAATGGAAAGGCTCCTTTTTCCTTCTGTGTTCTGTGATGCTCCTCTGCCTGAATGCACCAAGAAAGGATATGAGGAGGAGGAAAGAAAGGGAGGGCTGAGAAGCAGTGGCAGAGGTTGCAATTCTAAGCAACATTCAATGACGCAAATAACAAGCCAAAGTAATGAGACTGTGGGGGAGGAAGCCCCGATGCAGAGATGAATCAGTAGAGTATACAAATGAAAGTGGAAAAATACAAGTGCAAACAAGCAGATGAGGAGCTATGAGTAATTACCTTGAGGGGGGAGAGGAAAATAGGGGCTAAATCAGAGAGGAAAAGCATAGAAAGCTTCAGGAAACTTCCTAGGGAGACACACACACACACACACACACACACACACACACACACACACACACAAAACCAGTTTAATCCAGCAAATGAACTCTACATGAAACATTCAGCGTCTATACTGCAGGTGTGTGTGTGTATGTGTGTGTGTGTTAATGATGCTTATCATCATTTTCAGAACTGAAAACTGCTTTCCTTTTAAAAATAAGCCTGTGGCACTCAGCAATTTGGGTGGGACATTGGTGAGAGAAATATATTTCTTGGACAAGGTATATTTCTGTGTTGGCTTCCAGGTATACTATATGGAATTTAATATGTGAGGATCCAGTTAATAGGTAGGGTTTCATCAAAAGACCCTCCTTCAATCATCTCTTGGGGGAAAAGAAATTTATTCTAGTTCTAGAATGCAGATGGATAGTCAAAGCAGATCCATTTACAACAGTATCATTGGGACAGTGTCGGGCTTCTCATTATAAATCTCCTCCAGAAAAACACTATCCTACTTGAATTTGTTTGCTCTGGGCTCAAGTCTGACATTAAAGAGTCTCAGAAGTTTAAAAAATAGGTTTTAAGCAAAATCCATTGTCCATTGGGGGGGGGTGAATTTGTTTTGTTTTAGAACAATGAAAGACTTGGTTTAGCAGGGTCTAGGACAAAGGATGTTTGTTGGGTTGGAAGTCAGGAGACTGGCTTTTAATCTTAACTCCATCACCAATTTGCTGTGTGATCTCAAGCAAATCACCTCACATTTTTTGAGCCTTAGCATCCTACTCTGTAACATGCTGATAAGATAACTTACTTTCACTGCCTACAGGGCTGTTGTGGGGAGGGTATCTTGTAACAAAATTGTGCAACAAATGCTATGGACATAGGAGTTACTACTACTGTTATTAGTATTATCTATGATTATAGCAACTAGGTAGTGCACAGGATAGAGCTACAGGCCTGGAGTCAGGAAGACTCATCTTCCTGAGTTCAAATATGGCCTCAGACACTTCCTAGCTGTGTGACTCTGGGCAAGTCACTTAACTCTGTTTGCCTCAGTTTCCTCATGTGTAAAATGAGCTGGAGAAGGAAATAACAAACCATTCCAGTATCTTTGCCAAGAAAACCCCAAATGGAGTTCACAGAGAGTCAGACAGGATTGAAAAATAACTAAACAACAAATGATTATAGCAATACTACTAATAAATATGATGGTTGGACTAAATGATCACTGAGCCTTATAGCCTGGACATTCTGTGGTTTTCTTACCAGCCTTTATGTTGTGTCTAAGCAATCCAAGAGAAGTAGCATAACTGAAAGAGCAAGGAAGACCTGGATTCAAGTTCTGTCTCTAACAGATAGGGGCTCTGCGACCCTGGGTAAGTCACTAAATTCTCAGTGTACTGGGAAGTTCTCTCAGTTTTAAAGAAATTACCAACTTGCCCTGTTAGAGGAAGTTTCTCCACCTGGGAGTTCCTTATAGAAATGAAATCACCATGTCCAGTCCTTCTGTCCGCATAGGGAATCATACCCTTACATGTGGGTGCTCTGCCCAAAGGAATACAAATTTTGGTCACTTAAACCTCACAAGATATCCTAGGGTTTAGGGGCTAGATTTTTTTCTCTTCCCTACTTATTTATTCTTTTAAAAAACACTAGGATAATTAACTCTTTTGTCCCATGTAGTTTCATTTATGGTTTCTTGAAATAGAGCTCTATAAAACCAAGCTTTGATAAAACCCTTTGGGATTCAAATAGAGCTAATTCACTATGCCTTAAACCCAAATCATGCTGGCTCTCACCAATTGGCCAATAATAGGTCCCAGCCGAAACCTCACTTGGTCATTGTTTAAGTTTTGATGGCTCAGAGTGAGGGTAAATAGCAATTGTTTGTTTTGGCCAGAAACACTGAGGGTCTTCCTCATCCAGATTGATTTTTTTTTTGAGTCGGCAAACTAGGCCATCTTTTGCCTCATTTCTTACCTAGCCTTAAATCCCTAAATCACTGAATGGGTGTTACCTCAGACAAACTGAGACCTGGGAAAGACCTTAGCTTTAAAAGGCCAATGTTTCCCCAGTGCTTCTGGGGCCATCTCCAGTTGTCCTGACCTATGTCTTGACACTGGACCCAGATGACTCTAGAGGACAGAGTGAGGCTAGTGACTTAGCACAGCTCTGCCTCACATAAATCCAATTAACTTGCAAGTCAAGACATCATCCTCCTAATGTCATTAGTCCTCTTCAAGAACTAAGGAGGAACAACAATAACACCTGATGTTATAGTTTGTGGATTGAAAAATCATCCCATTCAAAACTATCTGGCAATCAAAGGCAAGCCACTTCCTCCTTCTAGGTCTTAGTAAAATGAGGCAGCTTGATAAAGTGATATCTAAGGCCCTTTATGGTTATAAAATCTTATAATTTTACATAGTATAATTACAATTACTACTCCTCGTTCTAGAGTGCCTAATAATGCCTGAAGCACTTTCCTTACAACCACCCTGTGAGTCTGGTCAAATAAACATTATTTCTCCCATTTTGAAGAGAAAACCAAGGTTCAAAAGGGATACATGACTTGGCCATGTAGTAAATGGCATAGCTAGGACTTAAGCAAACATCAGGAATCCAAGGTCAGGGCTCTGTACAGTTACTTTTACAAAAACGTGACTGCTGGATTCACTCAGAAGAACAAAAGTCCCTCATAACAGGATTGGATAAGATGATTGATTCATAGCACTAGAGGTAGAAGGGACCACGTTTCATTTCATGGATGAGGAAATCGAGGCAGAGAGGTGACATGACTTGCCCAGGGTCACTCAGCTAATAAGTGTCTAAGGGTGACATCTGAACCTAGGTCTAACTGACTCCATATCCAGTGCACTGTCAATGATAACATGTTGTAGTCTGAAGATACACCCATCATGTTGTTTTAGACAATCAGGTATTGTTCCTAGGAGGCTAGGGGTCTCCTAGGGCTAGGTGGCAGTCAGACACCTGCAAAGTCTCTGGAATGGTCATTTTCAAACTGCCCACTGGTCTTACCTACAGGTGATCTTTGCCTAGGACTGACAGACAGAATTGTACTTTTTCTCAGAAATGGAAAATGAAGGAGTTAAGGGCAGGGCTGCCTGTGTTTGTGCCTGGGGCATCCTGTGGGTCTGATAACCTGCATGCAGCTAAGTGGTCTGTGCCCACCCTCACTCCTCCTATTTCCCCAGAAATGTCAGCCTGTCCTCTGCACCCAGGCCCCTCTGAGACACATGCTGAGAACTGGACAGGCCATGCTTTGTGAATGATTGCTTTCTGCCATTTGATATAAAAGTCACTGGTTATAAAAGCAAGAATGCATTTATTTTACATATAACACAATATAAAACCCCAGAAAAACCACTTCAACAAAATTCTCTATGGCATTCAAAAATCCTAGTCTTAGGGGGAGTAAGGAAGAGCTTCCATGGGTTCTAGTTACCAGCAAGTGACACCCTGTTGCCTTGGAAAACAAAAATTCCTCTCCTGTCTGGGTCTTATTGGTCTCTGTTCTAAAAGGAGAGAACTGGACATGATAAGGTCCCTTACTGCTAAAATTCCACTACTTTAAATTTTCTTTAAATTTCTTATTACTTAAATATGAGTAATTCAGAGGCCTGGGAGACATATGAACTACAAAACAAAAAAGAACCAGGAAAAAACATATAGAATGACTACAACAAGGTAAATAGAAAGAACATGAACAACAACAAAATTTAAAAACTAAACACTATGTAATTCTATGGATCAAGCTTGCCTCTGGAAAAGAGAGGTCAAAATGTACGTCCCTCCTTTTCTTGCAGAGGTGGGAGGATACGGTGATAGAATATTGAATATATTGGTTGGCTCAGTTGATATGTTGGTTATTTTTCCTGAGGTGTTTTCCTCCTCCCCCTTTAATTTTTTATTCTTTGTTACAAGGGATGGCGCTCTCTTATGTTTGGGGTGGGGGGACGTTACATTTGGAAATTAAAGTGATATAAAAATAAAATATATTGATAATTGTTCATCTAATAGTTGAGCCAAAATTTTCACTTAATTCTTTTACTATCTCTTTTAAAAGCATTGGTGGGATGGAAGGAGTAGAGGCAAGTGTTGGAACTAGGTCCGTTGGTGGCCAGACACATCTCCCAAATATTCTTACATAGAATATCTATTTTAGTCTTCTTCTTAAATTCAATGAAGATTAATCACCTACTTTGTATAAGGCCTTTTACTAAGTGTTGGGATACACAGAAGTGAAAAAAAAAACAATATCCCTTGCCTTCAGGTGGCTTACAGGATAGCCACTGAATGGCTTTGAGTTTTCGGGGGTTTCTGGTTCTGATTTCGGTTTTTTAGGGAAAAACAGGCAGCATGGGATGGTGAAAATAGCACTTGATTTGGAGTCAGAATATCTGAGTATGAATCCCGGCTACTGGACCCTGGACAAATAATTTCCCATTTCTGAGCCTTAGTCCTCATCTGAAATTGAGGTCAATCACACTTGCACCACCTACCTCCTGGGCTGTTCAAGAAGTGCTTTGCAAACCCCAAAGAGCTTGAGAAATGTGAGTCCATGACTTTCATTTTTCTCATGTCTACTGAAAGGTGTCTATACATTAGTTCTCTCATTCAGGTCCCGAATTATAAGGCAATAAGGGACATGATTTGCTACTGAAGAATGAGACTGGCACAGAGGATCTTTCCATTCATTGTACAATAAAAGATTTTCTTAGCATACATGCCCAGCCAATTCAAGTCACTCCTTAGTGGCCATTGGGCTACCATTGTCTCCCTGAAAGCCCTCCACACCCAGAGTTGTTGTGGCCAAAGTAATTCTGGTAGTGATGAATCAGAGCACCCCCAAGCCTAAGGGTTGGAAGGGGCCTCTGAGTCACCTAGAGCGATTGGGCCGCAGTGAAAATCCCCTAGAGGTTGCAAGCTCCCTTGATGGAGAGAGCCTCTCCACCAATGAAATCATGAATCTCTGGCACAGATTTATTTAGTGCACTATCACACCCAGGCTTCCCAGTGGTAACTTTAGTTTGGGGCAGTAGCTTTGAATATCAACAAAAGTTTACTAAGCACCTCTAAGGAGAGGATCCAGTTGTCTCTAGAGAACACACTTTCAGATGACAATACTACACAGGAGAAAATGCTAAGTGTACCAGAGAGCTCCAAAACAAAGAATTCTGTAAGGTCTGAGGGTGAATGAAGGTTGGTGCTGACAGAGGAATCATGGAAATGATTTCATCGCATAGGTGATGTATGAATTAGACTTTAGAAAATGGGTAAGAATTAGGAGAGAGGGAGGGAAGGGGAGAGGGAGAAGGAGAGAGAGAAAGAGAGTGAGTAAGAGAGGGAGAGAGGGAAGAAGAGGGAGAGAGAGGGAGGGAGAAGGAGAAGGAAGGGGGAGAGAGAGGGAGGGAGGAAGAGAGAGAAAAAGAGAGAGAAGAAGAGAAAGAAGGAGAAAAGGAAGGAGAGGGGGAAGGAGAAGGGAGGATTTCAGACATAGGACACATAGTTAACCTGGAGAAAAGGAGGTGGGAGAGCACTACTGGCACCCCAGGAACAGGAGGCCTCTGTTAGGCCAGGGCCCAAAGTACATGGAGGGAATACAAGGTAGGTCTGGAGAGAGTAGGGTGGAAAAATCTTCAAGGTGAAAGAGGTCCTTGAATGCCAGACTAAAGAATCTGCATTTTACTCAGAAGGCAACAGGGAGCCACTGAATATTTTTGAGCAGAGGAGTGCAGATATATGCTAGAAGATTGCTATGAAAGATGTATCAGAGAGGCAAACAGTGAGATTGTCTTGTAAAATTATAAGTAATTATGGATAATATACTGGGGAAAAGATTAGAATGAGAAGAATTAGTAATAACTAAGCTAAAGGAATGCCAGGCTAACCTCATACAGCTGGCTTAAAAATGGTTTTTGCCATCTGCTCTGTGCAAATGTTCTCTAAGGGAGGCTAACCCCTTCCTATATGCACACTTCTGGCTTCAAAATCAGGAAGACTGGGCAGCAGAGTGTCAAAGGATGTTTTATCTGTCACCAGCAAGGTCACCCTATAACTCACCAGATCACCTTATCATTAATGGGTCAGCCAGATTTCATCACTAAAAGTTTATTAAGTACTCACTGTGGTGGTGAGCTTTCCTCCATTCTTCTGGACATACAGCACAGAGTCTCGGATCAGGGTAAAGAGACTAAGTAGGACGTGTTCCATGTCATAGATCCTATGCATCCCTTTAACAAGCTCCTCCAGAGAGCTGATGTATTCTCTCCAATATTTGTCTATCTCGACAACACTAGCCAGGCATCCTTGCATTACTGCACTGCAGTGGCCCGCACAAGGCTTGGCCATCGTCAGTCCCTGACAGTAAGAACAGTACCACATTTTTAGGAGCATCCGGCCACAGTCCTTGCTGAATTTTAAGTGGTCAGTTGTGTTGATCACTTCAATTCCCAGATTCAGGGCCTGGAGAAAGACTCGAGTTGTCTGCAGTGACTTGGACACCTGGGTCATGATGATCTTCGGATAGTGGCCAAAGACTTGGAGGTCCCGCCTTGCCCCACGGAGGCACTCAGCCATTTCCAAGGAGACCTCTGGGAAACCAGGGTTAATCAGATGTGAGTAGATCACAGGAAACAAACTGTCAAAGAACTCATGGACCATATCATTGACATGGATGTCAGAGCCAAGTATGTAGAGGGAGACATCTGTGAAAAATTCACCCACAAATTTGAAAGCTTGGGGGGCCATGCTGGAGTACTGGTTTCTAAACATGGTGTTGGTATAATTCTTGGCATGCCGGATGACAATCTCAAAGGCTTCTGCAAAACAAATAAAACCCACAAATCCAGATGAGAAAATCTGAGGTGCAAATTAATTAGAAATGTCTCTATTTGTATGGTGATTAAGGCACAATTTGCTTTAAAATCATTGACTCATATCCAACTCTGGCTTTGTCTATACTCCTGGATTTGTTTGCTCCTAGGAAGCAACATTACTCATGGGACAGGAAGGCCAAAAATCTGACTTACCCATAAATTCTTAAACATACAAATTACATTTCACATGACAACAACCCAGGGTTCCAGGTAACATTTTAGCTTTTGTGACAATATTGATTAAAAACAGATTAAATGAGAAGTTATGGCTCTCCTATTGATTTATTTGCTTAAATAGGAATTCTATTTCCAGACTTTTCATTTTTAGCCAGAGATAAATACTTGACCACAAACTAACGCCATATAATCTCATGAAGCAGTTTAAGCCTGTGAAGCCCTAGAGGAAAATCGAGCTCTGACCCAGGCATGAGCGCTATCAAGAATTTAATCATTCCTTGTAGATTTTCTCCAGATAGCTTTTGAGTGAACTGACAGATTCGATTGTCAGTACTAGAAATGGAATTTATCCATGAAAGGGAAGCTGCTGGAAAGCAAATCCATGCACCTATCTGTTCATCTTGGTAGTGGGTATCAAGAATTTAGGGGAGATTTCAAAGGGTACCTCGAGTATTTTCAGGCTGAACAGCTAGAAGGATAACTAAGCTTCTTTGGGGCACTCAGTTTCCACAATGCTGGGGAACGTGGCTTCTCTATGGAGACCACTGTTCATGATTACATCTGCTGCTGCTACCACTTGCCATAAGGACCAATTAGTGCCATTGGCTGGAGATAGATAGAGAGTGGTTTCACTAACTTATTTCCCCCAAACTGTCTGACAGACACTAGACACAAATTATTTTCCTTTAAAGACCCAAATTTACATTCCCTTAAAAAAAAAAGGAAAATATTTGGAGAAGAAACAAGTGTGTGTGTGTGTGTGTGTGTGTGTGTGTGTGTGTGTATGTGTGTGTATCAGGGGAGGGTGGAAGAGCAAACCAACCAATTGTCCAATTGCCTAAGTCATTTACATTCGACTCAGTCCTTTCTTTCATTAGCTCACTTCCACAGTGCAAAGGTCCATGACAGATGTGCTTCAGACAATCCCAATTCATGAGCCTTGAAAAATCAGATGACTTCCCCTTGTGTCTCGCCTAGAAAGCAGTGTTCCAACAGCTTCTTGGGCTCACTTAGCCCAATAGCCCTGTTACTGAAAACACAAGGGCCACTCCAGTTTACTTTCACCATCTGGCCCAGATTCTCTCCTCCCCCTCCCCCAAGGTTGTAAAACACTGTCCCTGTATTCCTGGGCTTACTATATTCTCCACAAGTTATGAAGATGGCAAGGAAAGTCAGCTAGGCTTCCAACACTAATTTAGAATGGTCAGCTTCTTCTGGGAAACAGGGGTGGGGGACACAGCACATAAGATCAGGAGACAGGGATTGAATCCATCTACAACACTTAATAATAGTTCACAAGTTCACCCCCTCTGAGCTTCAGTTTTATCTCCTGTAAAATGGGGATATTCACATTGACCTGTCTTGAAGGATTGTTAGAAGAAGAGTGCTTTGTAAATCTTAAGGCATTAATGAAATGAAAGCTGTTAACTATTTACAAAGTGCTGTCAAGGTATTCTGGAGAGCATTAATCTACTTCGAGATTTGGATTTTTCCATTCCATACCTATTTTTGACTCCACCAAATCTGGAATTGTTAGATCTTTGAATCAGAAGGAATCAGGTTCCTATGCTCTCTGACCTGACAGGTATGACCAAGAGATCAGGAGGGGGTACCAAAGATGAAGCTTAATAACCTGGCACACAAGATAGTTTGAGAAAGACAGCACAGAGGTGCAAAGAGAAAAGCAACCTGGAACAGGAGACACATTCAAAAAAGCAATACTCTGTCATGAAGAGATCTCACCTGACTTTCTCTTTCTCTGCTTTAGGAACAGCCAGCTCTGCAGGCAATAGCAAAGTGGGCCAACCTCTGACATCAACCCAGAGGGTCTGGCTCTTTTTGCTTTTATCTGCTGCCTTCAGAAGGTTCAGAGGGAGGGAGAAGCTGGTGCAGTCCTCAGGACTATAGCCTACAGCTGCGGCCTTATGGCCATGTGCAGAGTTCACTCAGGTGCCTTGACTTGGCTTTCTTACAGTGGTAACATGAGAGGCCTTAAAAGTCTTCTAGATCCACAAAACAGAACATCTCCAAATAAGAAAATCCCCAAGGGAAAAAAAAAACCAACAGCTTAGTATACTAGATAGGAAACTGGAAGTGGAGTCTAGAAAACCTAAGTTGGAATCCCACCTTACCCTCTGTGTTTACTTTTCTTTAAAATGAAGATAATAACAACACCTACCTCACAGGGTCATTTATAAAGATCAAATGAAATAAAATGGTGTAAAGTACTTTGCTAAATGTAAAACACAATACATATATATATATGTGTGTGTGTGTGTGCATATATATGTATGTGTGTGTGCCATATAAAGTATATATGTATATATATGCTTTGTAATTGTATACATTATGTGTATATATGTTAACTATAAGGTACTATACTTATATATTTTTTTAAATTGGATATAAGATTATTTTAATAAAATATTTTTAAATTTTAGTTATTCTTTAATTACAAAAGATTAAATGGTCTACATATATTTTACAAAAATACAATCTACTTAAAAAAAATTCTACCTGTATTTCCAATTATTTTTCAAATAAAAAAGATCTCACTTCAAAATTATGAAAATTTAGCATTCTTCTAATAAAACAAAAAGTAGTTGTAGTTTTTACTAATTAAATGTAAATGTTGAATTATGAGGATTGTGATTTGCAAGTTTGCATTTTGTGCACATTCAACTACAGTATGAATTATAATAATGTGATATTTATGATTTTGATTTTTTCAATTAATTCTTTAAAATAAATTTTAACCTTGATGCTTAAACCTGCCCTAAAATTTCTGGCATACCCTGTATAAATGTTAGCTATTATTACTATTGTTTTTTTAAATGTGGTTTGAAAAAAGCAGTAACATTCAATGTACACAACAGCAATGCTTCTGAAAAGCAGTCTATGAAGCTAAAATTCCAACCTGCACTCCTTTATTTTTCCTGCTGAAACAAATTCACTAGATGTTTATTAAATAGATACAATATAGTTTTATTGAGAGGCAGCTAGAAAATGGTGTAATATGGAGATTCATGGTTTCATGCTTTTTTATTATCTGCTGTGTGTGTGGAAATGCCCTTTTCCAGTGTTTAAGTTCAAGATTAACACATTAAATTAGAGAGACAGACAGAGAGACAGAG